>NW_028297098.1:16529033-16832172 GCF_055798465.1 Pogonomyrmex barbatus
CCCGGCGAAGCCACGGTAATCGTGTGCATTCGTGAAGGGCCCTCGTCGACAAGCGCGGCGCGGCGCGGTACGGCGGCGACGGTGACGAGGGACGGGATGCGGAAACAGAGCGCGTGTGAAGAGCGAGAGCGACGTGCGACAGTGTGCGGTAACAAGTGCATGTGCGCTTTCGCTAGTATGCGTCTGTGTATTGCGTGAGAGAGTTATAGGAGGAGGAGGAAGAGAAGGAAGAGGAGGAGGAGGAGGAGGAGGAGGAGGAGGAGGAGGAGGAGGAGGAGGAAGAGAGAAGAGAGATGGCTAGAGATAAGCGGAGAAGCGAGAAGGAAGAGAAAGAGAGACAGCCGCTTTAATCGACGCGCCAGGTAATCGTCGCTGAAAGTAATTTACTTCCACGCGTGCCACCGACAAAGCTGGTTGCTCTCGAAGCTCGGTACACATTTTAAAATCTAATTGAAAATCTAATTAAAGCGGTAGGAGCCGCGTCGGAAGGCGGACGCGTGATGCGCGGAACGAGAGCGAGCGAGCGAGCAAACAAGCTCTCGACAAAATCAGACGAATCGAGTGACAGAGCCCCCTCAGCTCGACTCGGCGAGGTATGTTTTATTATTGCTAATAAACTGTAGTCAAAGGTACAACGATGCAGCACCGTCAGGGAAATATTGAACTAAAAAATATTGCTTGCTTCCCTCTCTAATTGCAGAGATATAAAATGTGATGAGAAATAATGAAAAAATTTTAACAATCAATTATTTATATAATTCTACATAATTAAATATAATTTAAAAAAATGTATATTGTTATCTTTTGTTTTAAGAAATTGTTGTTGTTAATAACAGATTTCATTAAAAGATATGAAAAGTTAGAAAGATATTAATATCAAAATGTAATCAGCATTCTATTTGCGTATCCTTTATTATCAATAAAACTAAAGTAGGCGTACTTTTAACTTCTTTATTTGACAAACACATATATATATATATATATATATATATATATATATATAATTTATGCAGCTCTCTTTTAATATTGCAAAAACAAGAAAAATATATCTCTCGTGTTTAGAAAGATGGAAGAAGTGGAACTGCCAAACCGTCTCATTGCGTAGATGATCTGAACATAAACGAACTATTCTACTGGGACTCCATAGCGAGATGAATAAGAATTATTATTACAACTACGCGAAATAACTGAGATAGCTGACTGTTATCTCCATTTTATTTACATGTCTCTGTCAATTTTAACGCAATATCGCGAGTTCTCACGAAATTAATTTTACACCTTCTTAAGAAACATACTGAAACCTACCGACAGTTTATTACAGCGTCATAGAGAAATATTACAGCGGAATATAAATGATGGAAGTGCAATAAAATACAGGGACTAAATATTTTCTTAAAAAAAAAAAAAAATGCAGTAAATATTTTCTCGCAAATAGCAGCGACGATTTGAAATAAAAATTTTAAAAGAGTTTGTTTATCGTACTAACACACGTAAATACGAGAATATGTTGTTCCTGGATGAAATTAATGAAACAAGCGTGCAGAGATCAGGCATGAATGTTTAAACGGTAATGAATCCTCCCGTGGAATTAATGAAGAAAATTTCGTACGTTTCGTCGAGGCGTGGGCACGCGCGCATAACAAACATCCGAATTGATTCATTTCCGCGGTCCATTTTCGTCGAACGGTGAATTTCGCCCGGCAGCGCACTAACGACGAAAGTTACGCATACCGAAAGTAGAGCGATAATTTCATGAATCTATCGCTCTAGTTGTTCGATCCGCTGATACAGCTATGTCAGTGTGTTGCCTGCCTCGCGCTAGCGTAGCCTGAGAGAGTAAATTTATGTGCTCATGGTTCTCTCTGGGTCTCTTCTCCATTTTACGACGTGTAAATATCGCGAGATATCAGGAACATTCTGTTCGTGCTAGATTGAAAGTTCATTCCCTATGGCTCCGTATATTTTTATCGTTTGCAGAAAGAATGTTTACCTACGAGAGTACATCTGCGCAAATTGAAAATTAATTTTAAGAAGATAAAAAAATTTTGCTTAATCAAATCTTAAATGTAGATACACCATATAATAGTAAAGTAACAAAATCGACATAAAGCAACATTTATCTGTTAATTAATATAAATTATTTTACACGTTTATTGCACAGCAATATTTTATTAATATAGTGGTTGTAATATTTACGTGACAATGAGGAAGTGCAGAGTTACGGAATGCGTTTCTGTAAATTTCCGTTTCCAACCGCGATCGTCTGTCGGACGGCGTCGAAAAGTATTTCTTCATCCGGCTCCATTTAACTTGCTTCATCCACACGAAATTGCTTCCGACGCAACGTTGCGGCCGCTTCGCGTTCGCGATGTTTTATTTCAAGGATAGCTTCATCAAGTGACGAATGATATATCGCGGCCGCGTTGATACTGTTGAATTATGCATGGATGTAACAACTACATAATGCGGCTGCTAATTGTCATGTCGTGTGATATATCGAGGTCGCGCCGGGAAAACGTATAATGCGTAACATTTTCTCGCAGTGATACAGTCACGCAAATTCCAACAAAACTGGAAACTACGCGTTACAGCTACGCGTTTTGCTTTGTTTAACATTCTTCTTCAGTAGTAATACGTAAATCCTCCAAAACGTACGTTCATGAGAATATTTCATACATCACAGCTATATATTATTATTTACATACATGTTTGATGACATCTTGAACAATATCTCTTAATGTCAGTGTGAAAATTATCTCTCCTTTGAATTTTGTCACGTGATATGTTTTTGTTAATTTTAAAAAATATTTCTTTGGAAATTCTTCATCAAATGTAAATGTAAATTTAGCAGCAGTAGAGTGCCCTGATCGATACTAGTACTATGGTAGTATTTATTGATGTCTGATATTAGCGATACGACGAGATGTTCGCGTAAAGCATAATTCAATCTTGTTTTACAAGAGCACGCAAGGCACTCACCCTTCACAAAACACGAGATCTTCATCCACCGTATAAGAATCGTATTACCTGATACGTACCGTAACTCCAGAGCCTGTTGCGCGAAGCGTGGCTTCGAGCGCGGCTATTTGTCTTCAGTCCCACCTGCGTTACATTCCGTTCTCCATGCTGCGTTCGCTCGCCCCTGCGGATTTTATGTACGTGTGTATGTGTGTACGGTCACGAGCAACCACGTGTCCCTGTGCGAGACGTTCATAACGGACTACGGGAATACGGGTCGTTCGTGCGATTTTGCGACCGTAGGGGAGAGAGTTCTCCGGCTCTTTCCTCCTCCATCTACTCCGGTCATTCGTTAAAAGTTTACGTCCGTCAAAAGGCGAACAGAGTTCGCCTAAGTGCATCGACGTTACATCGACCGTTCGTCGCGCGTACCGTACACGTCGCACACGTTTCGTGACAAGTGCAGCTTCGACTCTCGCGAGTTGCGGCTTTCGTCGTGTTCCGAGCGGGAACTCTTTGAGTCTCGTTCTCGAGTGGCGGGTAGATGTGCACGTGGCTGAATCCCCTTCTTCCCCTTCCCTCTCTACCATTGCCGCGACGACAACTAAAGTGCTTTCGAGTGCAGGTACCAGGGGGACGAAATAGTCGACTTCTGGTTACCCGCCGCATCCTTCCGACCTTCATTGCCCATCGACGTTCCACCTACGTCAAACGGACCCCTTCCTTCCTTCCTTCCTTCCTTCCTTCCTGCCTCCTGTGATAATGAAGCCGCGATAACTTTTACGAGAGTTCTTCGCGCGGAGTTCGCGCTCGTTTCGATTCTATCGCTCTCCTATTTGGCTCTCCGTTCGTTTGATCTGATGTGGAATTAACGTTCCTCGATTTCACGATGAGACGAGTGCTGAAATGTAAAAGGACTCGACGTTGTATAAATGTAGAGAGAGTACTTGAGAAAAAGCCGATAATATTTTGACCATTAGTGCGACAAATTGGACGTGACTAATATTTATATAACTTGAAAAGAACAAAATAAAAGCAGATTGATTTACTTTCTAGTATTAATAATTATTTATTTTGTGATTATCTGAATTATTTGTCTGTCTTATTTAAAATGTAATATTATTTGGCAAATATAAACTAATGTTGAGTCATGATATATATATATATATATATATATATATATATATATATATTCTATGCTAATATTATCAAATCATGTATTTTGTAAGTGTGTTTAATGTTAAAATGCGATTCGAGGATAATCTGTGCACGAAAGTAATCGGAAGAAGCGTAAATCTTCGGATGGATAAGGGATCGAGGACTCTATAAGTGGCTCAGGCGGCTAGAGTTCATCAGCGGAGTTTGCACCTCGCTTTGAGACACGTTCCACTGCTAAGGAGATGACGGAGAAGGCGTGACGAGGATATTCCCCGGAAGACAATGAAATTTAATTCGATAATCTATCTTTCGCGCGCATGACTCGAATAATAGTTGGTATGAAAGATCGCGACCAATTGAAAGGATCTCTGGAAAAAACGTTGCAAGAGAGAAAAAGAGGAAAGGGAGAAAGGAAGAGCTAAATTTGTCAGATATAATATTTTCTTAAAATCGACTATAATTCGATAAAAGAACATTATTAAAGGATAAAAACTGAATTCAAAATTTATGACACCGATAAGAGATTTTTAGAACATTTTACAGGATGTTGATAATGCAATTAAAGAATAAACTTTAAATTTGATTGATTTTATCAAAAATTGAAGAATCTTAATATAAAATTCAATCGTATAATTACTTCCAAAAGAATAAAGTAAATATATTAAAAATGAGATTTTACTACAGAAATATATTTTTAAGACGAGCTAGAGACTCGAGTTGATATCCAAGAAGTCCGCTTGCGGAATTATGCCGAACGGTGTGAAACGGAGAAGCGAAGATGAGGCATGAGCTTTGTGAGCGAAACGCAAAAATATATGATGAGTGTAAAATAACGAGGTCCGTGCGCGTCAAAGGATCCGTCGTCATCGCACGATGGGCTTTCTTTTACGATTTACACATTATTGCGACACGGAAGAACTCTTTGTGAGAATTGGAGAGCAAGAATTCTCAGATTCTCTAAGAAACATCGTTCATCGCGTTCTGCGAAGTTATAGAGACTCCGGCACAAAGTGCATATGAACGACGAAGCGCAATGCAACATCGTTGTCGGGTGTCCTCATCGACGAACGAAAGAACCTCCTTCAAATATCATTGTCTCCTCGAAGATGAGTGCGAAGCACGGAGAGGAATCGTTCGAGAAGAAAATTTATGCGCGAGTAATTCCTTAAAAAGACGGGTCGATCCGCTGGAAATCAATTCACGTAACTGAGTATAGAATATCAAAAGCCGTGAACCTTTTCTAATAATAATTAGAGAGTAAAAAATAATTTTAATACTAAACATCGTACAAATTGTTTGACCTGAACGAATTGTTGGGATAAATCTCTGTTGAATAAATTAAACTCTACAATAATAATTACTCTTTAGAATGGAAAAAAGTGGATTATTTTGAAATTCACGAAAGAATATATAGGAAACGCGTAGCATCCACGTCGCGGCATCAGATGTACGAGGATCTTATTAAAATTACATACTCCGACGAGCGAGGGCAAATTTAGTGAAATATCTTCATGGGTATTTCTAATTAACTCGCCACTAACGAGCATCCGTTCAGCGTGATATTGCGCGAATTGGGGTAAAATTTTGAGTGGACATGCCAATCTCCCGACGGGGCAATGACGGGAACGACGTTTTTCTCATATTATCTGGCTCGTTATGCGACCCGGATTGTCCTGGAAATGATAATGAAAATCGCGAGCGTTACACGAACGCGGTTCGCGCCCGCGGGTCCATCGCTGTGCCGCGAACGCAAAGCGCGGAGATCCATAATTAACGGTACTAATGATCAAATAATATGGGCCGCCGGGCTAGCGGTACGGGCAACACGATCATTCACTCCGTCGGAATACGGCCGTCCCGTATGATTAATCGAATGTTATACGCGCAACAATATTGAATTCTGTTGTTCCGCTGCCGCGTTTATAATCTCGGGAGACACGAAGCCGCATCCCCTATAAAATCCATATAAAAACAGTTGTAATATGCCGTTTCGGTGTCAGACAAATATTTGCAATACCAATTACTTTTCCGTGTTTGTTATGTCGAAGTGCATGTATCATTTTCCAATGGGATACACAAAATAAATGTCAAAAGGCAATGGCTGCGGAAATGCGAGATAGAATAAAAATTTGGAATTAATCGACCGTTTTGGAAATTTTACTTATCCAAACTTTTAACTCGCGCCAACTTAAATAATTTCCGAAGCAATAAATTATGTAATAGAAAATACGTCTAATTTGTAAGTAAAATTTCGCAATTTTATGCGTGACGAGATAGTATACCTCATTGGCACCACGTGAAGGACGTGAAACCTGACCAGACTGAGGAGAATGAACAGGTCACCGACGTCGTTCGATCGCAATGCGGAAAAGAGATTATTCCGAGAGCAAAAAAAAACGTGAGAATACGTGACAGGTGTCTTGTGCACGGCTCACGTGCTCCAGAATACGTCAGTCAAGCTGTCCGCGGATTGCTTCGAATATAATAAAATTTTCCGAACATGGGCATAGAGTTGGGAATAATCTCATGAACAGATGAATTTGATCTCTCACTCGGTTTAATTAATATCAACACTCATACATATTAATGATATTAATCTAACAGTTAATATTGTTCGTATGTTATTATGTTAGGATGATTATTACTTAACATAACCGATAATTAATGTTACGGTTTAAGTCGATTGATTAAAATCAAAGTCAACTTCGTAAAATTATTATTATGTTTACCGTTATTATGTTTAAATTAAAAATAGCAGTTAATTGCAGTTAATTAAACAAGCAGTGTAATCTCTTATGCTAACATTCAAACATGATATTTAGAAAAAACTTGAGTGTAGAAGAGACTGGAGTTTGTTGGCACAAAAAACAGATTGGCATTGCGTTATATTTATTATAAGACAAATGGAGAAGATACTACAAAATATCTCTTTTATAACAATTCTTATCTTTCAATTTTATTTAAATCGAATAAATACTGAAAACAAGAAATACTACTTTAAAAAGAACTAAGCAAATTTTTAAACGTCTCAAAATTTTGTGTTAATATTTTTCATGAGAGATTAAATTAAAGTGACGAAGAATATTATTAGTTAAAAGAGAGATTTCTGATACTATATATAACATGCTGCTTTGCGCAATAATAGTAGTTTTTAATAATAAAGTGACTAAAATTAAACGTATGAGACATGGCTCATATTTAAGGCATGCTTGACATTTGTTATCGCGCGTATGTAAACACATGTGATTTATTGCGCAATGAATACCGGCAATAAAAGCAAGTTGTTTGTAAAAATAGAAATTTGTAAGTAATCTTCTACATAATGTTTATATTTCTTTAAAATATGTGTGGACAAACTTTGATGTATTTAATTGCAATTATTGTCGGTGTTTAAAATTACGTACATGCAATTGTTTTACTGCTATTATGTTTTCATCGATTTAATATGAAGTTTGCCATATAATAACTTGTGTATTTATCATAAAAAAAATATGTGTAATAAACATGATTGTTCTGACAAAAGTAAAATATGTTGTTGTTGAAAAACATGATTGTTTTGACATGAGAATGTAGAAGATTCTTTCTATTTTAACATAATTAGAACAATTAGTCTAAAAGGTTCTAACACTGAAACTATGAAAATAATGCCAACAAGTTTTCCCTCATTTACAAGCTTTTCCCTTTCGCGTACAAATAGGCCAAGTGCTATATGTATATTTCTTTATTTCAACAATCCCAGAGAATTATATTTCTTAAACCTATCTCATCCATTCTAAAGACGAAGAATAGCTGCCTGCGGTACTCTTAACAAATACAATAGGTTTCATCGTGTGCAACTCGATTCGTCAAAGTTTCTCAGTAAGAATAAACTTCTGGGCATGCCTATATGCAGCGCGCGCTTGCAGCCGAGATTCGGGACGAGGGAATTAAAGCAAGAGAAACGAGCGAGGGTGGGTAGGGTAGGGAAAGGCAGCTAGAAGGGAAAGGGCTTCGTGAGCAAGCAGAAGCCGCGAAAGAGAATGCGAGTGTTGAATATGCAAATACGGTCTGTAAGCAGCGCGGGAGTTCTTTCTCGGTGAAGTGGCTGGCCACGTAAAATTATAACGGGTATGCGAATTTGTCGGAAAGCGTCGGAAAGCGAAGCCCACGCTGTCGAGCTGCGCGCGGTATTCCCACCATTTTTTTTTTCCCATTTTCCCACACTCCCCCGATAGAGTCAATTTAAGTTTCCGCCGTTCGCAAATGTTTTCCGTCTGTCTGCGCTGCGCTTGAGCGCGGAAATGAAAGATCAATAGCGGGTCACGGCGGTGAAAAAGGCGATCGAAAAAAGATGGCCGAGCGGAATACTTTTCTTGATGAATTTTTCGGCACCTTTGGAGCAAGAATTCCCAGCGTCATCCCATGGTTAGAAGGTAAGAAAACAGACGAGAAAGAGAAATATTGTGAGCGCACGCGACAAAGCAAAATTCAGAAACAACGTTTTATTAAAGAAGTGAAACACAATGGGTTTGAAAATAATATTTTAAAATTGAAAAATGTTTTATACATAATAATAAATCGGTTAAATTATTAATATGATAATTATAATTCATAATGTGCAAAATTCTTTATGTAGCAAGATACGATTTTACTAATTATTTAATTTCCTAAATATTTTACTAATTATTTAAGTAATTATCTGGATAAGAGGAGCGATATGTTCAAGATGCGAACTTTCGGTGCTCTTACAGTCGTAATTATCCGATATAAATTAAGTTATTCTTGATTCATCCATTGACTGATAAATCAATTACTTGGTATTCCGATTTCGTAGTAAATCTAAAAATCGAAATCCTGCTCACGGTTTCTCGTGGCCCAGTCAAATGGCTGCTCGGAATTATCGGCGCCTGGGATGCGGATGCCTTACACTTATCCGTGCGCGCGGGTGTATCAACGAAGGGGGTAGGGAGAAAAGGGGGTGAGAGAGGGGGAGATGAGGCAGAGAGAACGCGGGCGTTAAATATGCATGCCGGGTAAAGCGGTAACAATAGAGGGTTCTTCGTCTTTCTCTCCCCCATCCTTCCTCCGTCTCCTCCTCTGGCCTCGTTCTCCTTTGCCGAAGAGAACCTCGCAGTTGATCGCGCGACCTGGGCGCAAAACACACCCCGCTAATGGCACCCCTGGTACTCTCGTCGTCTCGTGATATCCCGTGTGTGTCTCGGTGCCGCTCTGCATGTACATACGTATGTATATACATATGTATATACGTACATATACATATATCTATGGTCCAGCTATCTTCCGCTACCTACCACCCGGCCGTGCGGCACAGATCCGCGCGTTCTTCCCGCACCTCGTATTTTCTATCGGCGCGAAACTCGATTTTCCCGTTTCCACCATCGCCACCGGCCGCGCTAACTCGATCTCCGCGAAATGCAACGGCATTAATTAGCGAACGATAATCCAATTGTTGTGATACACGGGGACTGCACGGTCGTTTGTGACGCACGGTCCAGCTCGCGGTCTATGTCGCAAACATTGCATTTGTAGGCCATATTTAGCGTCACGTTGGCCGGCTTTTATATCGGGCATGCTGTAACAAAATTGAGAAAGCACCCTTTGAAGTTTGCTTTGGGACAAATAATATGATAATATGCGTAGTATGCCGTATGCAGAGAATAATCCAATATTATTTCTAACGCAGGTAAAAGTTTAATTAAATGTAACTTCATTAATGGATTATTAATATTAATGTAGAAATATGTTCGTATTTTATACGCTTTTATTATATTATATCTCGTGTTTTTTAAATTAAAAATCTTTGATGGGATTTTTAAATCCAAGTCAATTATTCGAAATTGCTGACGAGATTTAACGTCGCATTTAACACCGAATTTGCGTCAGTGGTTTCGCGAAGTGTACGCGATATATCTTAATCAGCATGCGACAATGTGTTGCTCAGCTCGCGCCGACTGACAAGCGAAGACACAGATCTGTTTGCTATCTCTCGGTACCATCTCTCTAACCGGTTTCTCTGCTTGGCGCGATTGCCCGGAACATCTGCCACTGATATCGCTAGCGGACAGCTCAGGAGATTGCGATGTCTCGAATCCGATACGGGAGAGAGATTGGAATTAACCAACTATAATCGAAAAGGGATACGCCGCAATGTTGCATCGAGATACAAGAATTCATATAGAATCGTCCCGTAATAACGTTAACCATTATTTAAGTGATTTGCAAGCTACATTAAACACGAATAGAAATGAAGGGAAGAGAGCGTGAAGAAAAAGGGGAAATTTTTAGGGGAATTATTTTAGTAAACAGGTTGCAGACAATTCTAGAGCAAGAACCGTTACACAAGCTTAGGCAATATTGTTGCAAGATGTTAGACGCTTAATTATCCTTTTTATATTCTCGACGAAATCGAGAATGTGTTTCTCGCATTGAAACGGAGTTCAATCGTCAGAGCGAGATTACCGGATTTCACGTGCCATTCATTTGTACAGCGAACACGTTTTTAAGGAGCTTCCGACGTACGTGAGCAGTCTCTGTCCCGGAAGGACACGGGACAAGGGCTATGCTGATCCACCGGAACACGTCACCGTCGCGATCCTGTAACCATCGGCCACGCCAGCTTTAAGGACGTTACCGTCCTACCGCCATCTTATCCTCATTCCATTTCGCTTGGCGAGTACGGCCGCGCATTCGACGGTAAAACCGAGTTTGTCCGGTCCTCGACGGGGCCGGGTGGGAGACGAGAGGAATAGTCATCCTCTCGTCGTCGTCGTCGTCAGTTGTTGGTCCGACGGAATAGATCCTCGCCGGACTGTCGTGTGCGGCTGCACGACACAAAATACGCGAAACGTACACGTACATACAAGCGCAGACACGTGTACACGTACGCGTACAGAGCGCCCGGGCGGGATATAGTCTACTTGAAATGCGGCCGGCGTTCGCGTCTACTTCCGATCCATCTGGCTCAAGACGGGCGACAAATCGAGTTACCGCCCGAGACCCAAGACCAAAGAGCTCTGGCAGCCTTCCTTTTCCTTCCTTCCTTCCTTCCTGCGCCACCCTCAGCGACTACTCTTCCTTTCCTTATCTCTCCCAATCTCTTACTCTATCTCCTTTCTGCACCTCTCTTCACCCTTCTTTTACTCGTCGCAGTTATTGGCTTCTTTCTTTACTCGGTACCGAACCACCCCTTCGTCGTTGAGGATACTTGGCTTCCTGGCTGCATCTGGACGGGGGAAGAGGCAAAAAGAAATGAGGGGAGAGAAGCAGAGAAAGAGAAGGAGAAAGAGAAGGCAGAGGGTGACGAGGGAGGGAGAGAGGGAAAAAGAAGGAGAAAGAGAGAGGGCTTTTAACAGCATAATAACGGGTTAACTCTGTTTAGTGTCCGAGATCGCGAGTAAAATGACTTGCTAACTCGTTAGACGCCGAGCCGCGCCGCCGAGTTTCCACGAGTGGCGATATCATGTTTCGCGAAAATAGCGCCTTTCCTTGGATTAACCCCGTGACGCCGGTGTGTCTCGTGCTCACCTCGTTTCATTATCCCGAACCGACCGATCCCACGTCCGTCGGGTTCGAGGAAAAAGGGGGATGTTCGCGCAGTGGTTAACGTGTTGCTCATTGAATACGTGCGGGGATAGATAAAAATTGAACACCAAGGTGAACCGTTGAAGTATAGTGATCACAATGAGCGAAGCGGTATAATGAACATCTTAAAATGGACGCTAATCAACGGGATTGAAAGAGCGTGAAGCTACGAGGATGATCTGGAAAGTAATGTCTTATGCTAAATATAACCTCTTAGTGTTTGAAAAAAAGTTAACGTAAAATTTTTATTTGTAACTTATTTCGTTTGAATATGAAATATATAATATATAATATATCTAGCAGCTTATTATTGATGTTTTCAAGAAATACTTTTTTTTCTTTCTTCTTTCTTCCTCTCTTTGAAATTAATTATTAATACCTTATTAATACCTTAATAGATAATATCTTAATAGATTTATCATGTATATAAATTGTAAATTTAAATTTGATTACCAATTTGTGTTTTACAACAAATTAATTATGTTTATATTAATTATAAAATTGTGTTATACATATTTTGTCGTAGTAACGCTATCGATTTTATGAATAATTGATTTTATGAATTATCTATTAAATAACCTACTTTTCAATGTTTCACTTTACCAATAGAACTGTAATATTTTCAGGTTCGTAAACTTAGAAACTGCATGTTGTTGTTAATTTAATTGGTAAACTCTTTAAATAATTTGGAGTCTTCTGTTTGAATTGAAATGTCACGACATCAATAGCATCAAAGTTATAAATTATTAAAATTTAAAAGTTTTATATATACAAGCACAAACTCACTTTTACTTACGTTTAAAATTATCTTAATTATTTAAATATAAACATTATTTCTGTTAATTTTTAATTTAAAAGATAATCGATAAATGATATTTAATATTATATATTAAAACACTAAATAGTTTTTCTAAAATAAAAATTAATTTTGAAGCAAAAAATTGTAGAGTGCAGTTGCTTAATATATATTTTTGCGGTAGACTTTTAATATTTTGAACAAAGTTCGCAGTGTGACAAGGAACAATAGCCTGAAAAAGTCAAATGAAAGACGGTGATGGTAACTTTATATAGCGTCCCAGGATACTAATAAAACGGGAGACGCTGGGTTGGGCATTCCCTACGAAATTTCTCAAATTAACCTAGTGATCCCTATTCTTTGTCTGCTGTTCCCCCTTGCGTCGTGTTCATCTTCCCCGCAATTCTTTTCTCTATTTTTCACCTCTGTGAACAATAACGCGTCCCTTATTTACTCCTCAGTGGACGTCTATTGTACAAAGTATTCGCGCACAAATTACAAGAGTAAAATCAAAAAAACTCTTTAATATAAAAATAATGTTAGCTGTTAACTTCTTATACAAGAGAGCATTCTTGTATATTCAAAGCTGAACTTTTCCATTAAATCCTGAATTCACGAATCGTTTTTCACTCAAGTATATATAATCAAGAGTAGAAGAAAGAAACGTAATGTGATTTTCAATTTCCGGCTTTTGTGTAAAAGTTTCTACACATTGTAATATTGAAATAACAATTTTATTATTTCTACCTCTCCCTTTTACTGTCCACTGACTTTTTTTTGTTTATATACTGCGCGTGTATATTTTTGCATGTTTAAATCTGTCTGTTGAATGTACATTCATCGTATTTTTTTAATATTAAGAGACAATGCATACAGATAACAGATCACAAAGGACTGATGCATATAGTCGGGACTGCTATTTCAGAATGTACGAAGAGACGAAGGGAAGAGCGAAAAGAAAAGGCGAAAGGAAGTGCGATCATAATCCTATTTCCCAACCTAGATTGCGAATAAAATGAGCTTCTAACCGAAGTACTTGCCACGAATATCTAAAGACGGCATTTCGCTGTTCCAGTATCACGTTTCGCGAGAATAGAAGCTCTCTTTGAATTAGCCATTCGGTATCCCTTTCTTTCCAACATCTCCCTTTTCTTTATCTTATCCGGCTCTATTCGTTACCCGCTCGCTTGGATCGATAAAGGCCTCTTCGTGTTGGTTAACGCGTCGCTCATTGAATAAAGACTCGTCGAAGTTCCGTCTAATTTATGACGTCATTTTGAAAGTGAATATTCCTACCGAATGGAGATAAGAATACGTCGACACGCCAGCGCGTTTCCTCTGGAAATAATATCGGCTACTGCTTTATGGCCGCTACGGCACGTACGGCCGTTTCTCTGTGATTTGTTGAGAATTATCGGCGAGAATCATATCGTAAAAATATCCATGCACCTTTAAAATTATGCTTCGACATGTGATAAATATAAAGTACTTTAGGCTCTCTATATTTCTCTACCTTGGAAAAATTTGAATGTATTTCGGAAGAATTGTAAATAAATTTATTTTCATATAAATAGATATTTGAAAGCGTATGTGTGATGAATATATTTTAATTTTATCAGCATTCTTGTCACGTTCAATGTTTCCTTTTTTTTTTCTGTCTCGTATCTTTCGGTGGCATATGATTTTTGCAGACCATAAATAAGCGTTACTTTCACGCTTATTCTTACTTTGTGCCATGTCCACGTCACACATACGACATCTCTTCCGGATTTAAAGGTAAGCAGAGATGAAGAAGAATGACTATGTAATGGCTATACATGCACGGTTCATTGAATAATGTTTCAACCTGGCATACCCGTCGCTGCTTTATGATGTGATTCCGGAAATGACCAGTAGAAAGACAGACAAGCCACGGCCGAACGAATGTGCCTATTTATGAAAGTATATGAGCGTTCATTTGCTTGATGGATGAAAACATCTATTGTATTATGTCCACTTTTTAATTATTTTATTTTATAATTAGTTTTTCTGATTTAAACATTTAGTACATTTTTAGTTCTTATATCTAATTATCTATCTTATATCTAATTATCTAAATATCTATTAAGTTTAGCAACTCATATTTGTATATGAAAGGTAAAATTCTGTTAAAAGAATTAAATTAATTATATAACTATTAAATTATATTACTATTTAATTTTAAAGTTTCAAAATTTATATGTTGTAAAAGAGACTTTGAGCACAAAGAAGTTAAGCTGATTTAATAGAATTTCAGAAATAATAGTTTTATATGTAAAATGTTTCGTAATCTCCCGATGAAATTATGGATTAATGGATTTCAAAGAAAACAATATTGAAAAATTTTACAGAAATAGTACATGAGTCACACAAAATATACGGATCGTGTCTGTAGAAGAGTAATAATTTTAAAAGTAATAATGCCAGAAAATTTCAAGTTTGCGACGTGGCGAGATTTGCGACTTTCGAGTGTCGTCACTCGAATCGAGGAGAAAAGTCTGACTACTCATTAAAGAGGAATACTTTGAAACTAATTTCTTTAAGGTGGAACGTCCATTTGTTCATCGGACGTTCTACACTGGATTCTTCGCTACTCGACACCCACTTCGAAGTCAATTATTGACGCTTGATGTCGGTGAAGACAGGGTGCGAGGGAGAAGACGAGAAAAAAGAGAGCTCGAGCGGGAAACTCAAGCGAGCGATACAAACTTTGTTGGGCGTTCGTGACCGTGAATAAAACGAATCGCCGGTTCGGGTTCGTCTGCGAATTGCCAAGGTCGGGTATATCACGTTCCACGACGATGGTGTTTTCCTTCGAATTAACCCTTTCGTTTCTCCGCCTTGCCTCCTTCGCGCCACGCTCACTTAACTCGCGGCCGCTGCTTCTCATTCGAGACAACGGTAAGAACGAAGAATCGTTGTTTGCGCGAAAGTCAGCGTCTTCCGAAAGAACTATCGCGGCAAGAAAGACTCGAGCGGAATTAACGAGGAGGATATTTAACCACGTTCATGATGACCTACGATCTTACAGACGTCTCGGCTTCTTTCTTAAATTAAAGTAGTATTTATACGGATACGAAAAAAAAAAAGAAAAATGAATAATTTTATCTTTATCGCGCAAAATCTGTTGTAAAGAAACTCTATGCAAACGACATCTCTTTCGGATCGTCATAAATCATCTCTACGCTACTACAGGGTTAACGAACAGTGCTTCAAGTTTTGTTTGTGCCGTCTGCTGTGCAATTTTCTAGCTAAGATAAATATATGTAGTATATATCTTTTTTCTCATCGCAAAATAACACGCAGACGCGTATTATTTGCCGACAGTTTCGCGGCGGAAACCGAGACACTATTACGCTTTCTTTCTGCTCATTATCGTCGTTACAGTCGTCGTTTTGCTACCGGAGATGGATCGTTCTGACTGTTCATCGTATCTCCTGCGAGAGAAAGAGCGGGACCGGCGCGGCGTGGCGGCAGGGCTAAGGGAGGCGGCAGGTCAGGCCGTGTGTTTCGTTTGAAAATTTAATTTCTCTAATTAAAGTGCCGACGGGCTTTACCAGGGCGCATTTCCCATCGTCCGTCTTTCTTCCATCCGCTCTCTCTTTTGCCCGCTGCTGCGTCCCCTTTGTGTCCCGGATGCGAGCCGCGCCTGCGGCCTAGCTTTTGCCGGAGTCACCCGTTTCATTAAGCTAATGAAAGTTTTCTTTTGAAGATGATACGTCAAACAATTTTATTCCACGTATCCCTGCCGTGTGTTGATGCTGACAACACAATGTATGCCTCTGCCAGAGGTGATTGTCCATCTGATAATTAAATCTCTAATCGCATTCGAGCGAGAAAGAGCAAACTCGATTAATATTTGACTCGATTAATACTTTACTTAACTCTACAGTTTGCTGTATCAGTTTTTAATAAGAGATAACATCTTTATATGCATACAAATTTTATCATTTTTTATTAACTTTGTATATATATATTAATGTTTCTTTGTTATTTTATTAATTTATTTTTTACTCTTAGCGTATTTTACGTTTCTATGTTATTTTCATCGAAATAAATAATTTTGTCACTGTTACGTGGAATGTGCTGCTCGATATGCGGCGCCTTGTCATCCTTTCAGCCCACAATCGCGCGTGTACAGATCGCCGCAATCGATCGTGCCGACGACGCGCCGTCCTTTGAGGTGGAAAAATCAGTGTTAGCGGGAAGGTTCGAAAGTGGCGGTTACGCTTACATCAAAGAGCACCGCCTGCTCTTCGCCTCATGGAAACTAACGCGAACGGAATTCATTTCCATTCGATAGCCGGGCACGGTCGAATGCGAAAGCAGCTGCCGGCCATGTGGTGTGCAAACGAGGTGGATTAATCGCTTTTTCCTCCAATCCCTCCCATCCTCCAGCGTAGTGATATATCACAACGACGCCTCATTCGCAGGGGGAGGGAGTCACAGTACCTCTCACGAAATTTCATTTTAGCAAGATTTTTTTTTTGCGGCGCGTCCTACTGTTTTTTGTTTACCTTTCGAGCTCGTTGCGTATATTACGCAAATGCATTTTTTTCGCCACAATATAAAACAATATGCATAACGCAAAGCGTTAAAAACAGAAATATAATGAAACAGCGTTGAAGAGCTTAACATTGGAGTAGCAATTGCTGCTTTAAAATAACATCGGCAATAAGTAGCATCCTATTTTTTTCCTTTCGTCGAGTGGAGCATCATTTTTAGCACTCAGCTAACTTTGATTTCCGTCCCTTAATTGGAGATAAGGGAAGCGAAGGAATGAAATGTAATTTGCTTCGTTCTCTCTGTGGGATTGGGGAGAAGGAGGGAGGGGTAGAGACGCGACGATCGTTAAACCGTTATCATCGGTCGAGGGGGTTCGCCGGCGACGGCGATGGCGTCCGTTGTATTGCGCTTTGCGATCCGGTATCGCGAGCCGGTTACCGCTTAAGGTTACATCGTCCGCACCGTTGAACCGCGCCTCCGCCGCGTGTCCCGCGCGCGCGGATTTCCGCCGACATGATTTATGGTGGAAAAGGCGCTTCCCACCTCCGCCCGTAGCCTCGCGCTGCTACGCGCTCGGCCTCCCCAGAGATGGCGGATTCTGCGGGCACGACCTGTTTTCGTTAGCCGAGGAAGTGGTTTAATTATTAACTACGTCGTAAACTCCCGTGCGACGTGCGCTTTTCCACTCGGATAAACGTCTGTTTAATTCGTTTTTATTGGGGGATTATAGATTGTTTTACTTGCGCGCGCATCGCCGTTTCAATTTAATTGCACTAACTGTGTAAAGAATAATAATAATTATTATTATAAATAATTAACGTCCAAATCGACCTGGCTGGAGATCTGACTTCGACGTATATCCCTCGCTATCAACATACGTAAGTGGATGTTATTATATAATCATTAAAGATACATTCAACTTTAATTAATAAATTAATATTCTCGACAGAAGGATAAATGTTGCGGATTATCCGCTTTGAACATATTAATATTCACGATCTAACTTTGATCTTTGATAATATTTTTCTGTTTCTCATAATTTCTAAGATCTACAAACGGGTTACATTCTATCTGAAATGCGCCCTCCGCTCCGACTTTATCCGCAGTAATCAAATTTTCCTAAAACGTTACGGCACTACGAAGGCCGACATTAAGATAATTAGTCTGCAACGGACACATTCAAGCGTATTAGGGCGCATTAGGGTAATAGATATTTCTCCGTAAGCTAAATGTTACGCTTTGCAAACTGCCTCGAGACCGCTCTTCCTCTTCACATTTAACTCGTATTAATTTGCGGGCCCTTATACAAGCTCTCCGCGTTTGCGAAAGTGCCCTTGAGTATTATTTCTCAACAACTTTCTTCCTCGACAAAGAGATCGAAGTATTATTCTAAAATGCTTTTAAGCGTTTATTAATCGCTTTGGAAAAAAATTTTTTTTTATCAGGCGTTCTGGAATTTACAGCCGACAAAGCGAGAGATTTACAATTTTAGACTAGACTTACATGAGAAATGTTGAATATAAATAAAAAAAAAAAAAAAATGGAAGGATTCCCTTCTCAGGGTCAGGCAAGCGATCCTCAATTCTCCGATCGTGATTTCATCCTTTATACTAGTTTGCTGAACTTACATTGTTATAGTTAAACCGAAGTTGCCGAGATTCATTGTGCAACTTCGCTCGGAAGCGTTACAATGACGGCGTCGGTGCGATCGATTGTCATCGCGGGCCGCCGGGTCCTCGCAAGCTCTCCGGGCGTGCTTATTAAAGTCAGCGATTAACGGCATGTCGGACACTCTACACGAAGGCCGGGGCTTTGTCCGTTTCCACGTTAATCGAGCATAACATTGTGACGGTGGTGGTACCGGCCACCGTGTCCGTATGGTAACAACGTGGACGAGTACAGCCGCCCGTTTCGCTTAGGCGGGCGGATGTGACGTCAGGTCGGAAGCGTCGTGGCGCAGTACGCGTACGCACATCTGCAATATTCCCTTGCTCGGGATACGGTATTAACTGGAGGTCCAATTCGGGATTTCAGTTCGCATTATGGTAAGTTTATTGCTAAAGCTTATTTAGTATTAGCGTGAAATAGCGTCTTTGATATTAAAGATATTAATTGATAAGTAATAATTGTAAGCAATAATTTTTAAGGAAAAAGAGTAATAGGGAAAAAGAGAAAAAAGGGGGAAAAATAATAAATAATAATAAGAAATAAATTAATAATTAGGACAATCGTATTAAAAATGTTTCAGAAGGAAGATTTCCAGCTGTATTTGCTTTAACTATCGTCGCTCCTTTCGACGAGGATCGTTATTAAAGGCACTTCTAATAATTGGAGAATCCGTTAAATAGCGCCGTTTACGACCCAGCATGAATGTCAACAGTCGAAACTATTGAAGCAGCAGCAGCAGCAGCACCAGCAGCAGCTTCTTGTAGCGGGACTCGGCGTGTCGTTTAAAACTGACTTGCGAGATGCAGCGACGACAAGAACGCTGTCGTTAAGTCGCTAGTGAATTCCGCCCTGTCACGGCTCATCGACATTCACGTCGCATTCCATTGGAAGTGCAAGCGAGTTTAACTACACGGGAGTGAAAAAGGGGAAGGAAAAGGAAAGGAACGAAAAAAAAAAAAAAAAAAAAACAGAAAAGAGTAGAAGTCGCGCGCGCGGTGATAGATCGACACGGTTCGCAGTGACAACAATTTGCGCTCTTTATTTCCGTTCTCACCAAGTTAGAGCTCACCGCTATCTCTCTATGACAGCCTTGCCAATAGCACTTCCGGCGCATGGCGCGAAATAAAACGCAGTCTCGTGAAAAAGTCTCGCGCGAGTCGCACCTGCAAAACCTGTATAACTAACAAGATCCCCCGGTTATTACAGTAGAGAACCATATTTAGAAAACTTGAGGCTGTTAGCTGAAAATTAACGGTAGCTCCCGTCGTCGTAAATTTTAATCCTCTTCTTAGATTTTTTTCTCAACTTCGTTAATTACATACATTAGAGTTTTTACTTTAGTATACAGTTTACTTTTTTATATTTATTTATTTATGCAATGTATTTTATAAGTTTGTTAAATTCGCACGTTACCGTAGGGATAGTTTAAGATACGAAATATACCGCGTTTTACTCTGACCTATTCTGATCTTTCCCTCTTCGCTTCTTGCGCATTTATAATGTGCCACCGCAATCCGCGGGTTTACGAATTTTCCATCATCCGTTGCTCCAGTTCCGTTTTGCGGTGGCAATGGGTAAATCAGGGAAGTTTCGCTGCGGCGAGATCGGGACCGGTAGCGGCGAAGTACCGTTTGACCTCCCACCTGCCGTGTACCACCGAGTACCGATCTCGTAATCTCGGGTGACGCGACCCTGCGGAATATTTCATCAAGCTGCACGAATGCACCTGCTGTCCCTCCGGGATACGGTGGACTCGCTCGCCTGTATCTCTTGGCTTACCTGCGGCAGGATCTGTGAGCAAGTCCTGTTGTTTCTCTCCCTTCGACGACGACGCCGCCGCCGCCGTCACCAGTCACTACCGCTTCCATCCACCATGACGCGCTTCGCTGTTTGTCTTTCGCTTTGACGAATCGTGGTTAATGAGCCGATTTATTTCAGCCGTGATTGGCGGCCCATGACGAAGAGGGTCTTTGCGGAAAATTCGCCCACCCTCATTTTATGTCTCTCCATTCTTCGCTACCGCCTTTTTTACGTGATCTTTTATACACGGTGAGTTAATATAACGCGTCACGCTCTCTTCCCACCCTGAAAGACGCGTTTTAATTATTTGATCGAACGATTGTATGCGGGATTTCCGACGCGGTGGGAGAACGATGATGTCCAGGACGGGAATAGGACGAGTTACGCGCAGTGCTACTATTATTATTTATAAGCTAACTATCACGTCGGTGATCGATCACACGGGTAAGTAATTCCAAGTTTTCAGTCGTCGCGCGCGCCCGCGCGCGCCGTGACGTCAATCACTCATGGGAACTTCTTACTGTTTCATACCGCGCTGCAATAATACACCCGTCGCCTTATCGCTTCGTCGCATCGATCATCCACCATCGCCGGAGCCACTCCACCGGTGCACATCGAATTTCAGAATTGTTCGGTACACATCGTTACAATAACGACCCGGCATCGCTTCCACCCCGTTTCCCCCGGCTGTCGTTTCTCGTTTCCGTCGCGCCGAACTGCACACCGGTGTGCCATCACCTTTATTACGCCGCGTTACAGCTCGCGCGGCCACCGACATGAATGGAGATAGATATTTACCGAGTAACAAGCGCGCTTAATATCTAGTTTTGTCATCTGCACCGCGCACGTGTTTTCCCAGTTTAAGGCATTATCGTTTGCACCGCTATGCGACATTCTTTATATATGAAATTGCGGCAATTGTACAAAGTAAAAACGGGTTTCGGCTTCAAATTCCGCGCTTGGATCTCAATCGAGTTTAAGCATCCCCTTCCTACATTTTTATCTAATTTGCGAAATTGCATAGCATCCTCTGTTCTGTTCCATATAAAAAAAAAAAATACGTTTTTCTAGGGATGAAAAAATAATTCTGAAATAAAAAGATTAGCCAAGGCTGTCGCGGACTGATCCTCAGTATTTTTCTTAGCGAATCATTTTTGCACGTTCTCGCTTTTCTCTCACTTCCGAGACATAGGGGATGGGAATGGGGGTCGTTCCCGGGGGACTCCTACGGCATAATAAATGTTCGTCTATCTGGCCATCTCTTATTGCGTTCCGGCGATATGATGTAAAGAAATAAAGTGAGGAAGGCAAAAGGGCGATGGCGAGTTTCGCGCAAAAAGGAATAAGATGCGCGAGATAAGACGTGGAAGGGCGTACGAATACAAGCGCTTATATGCAGCGCGTGACGTAGATTGCGAGAAGGAGGATAAAGAGAAGAAAAGGTCATTGAAAAAAGCAATGGCGGGGAAAACCTATTTTACGTCAAAGTCGTTCATCCCCTTGAAAAAGAAATCCTTAGTGCCGTTGCGGAAGATTGTGACGTGATTTTTGTCGCGATCAGTTTAGCCCTGAATTCTCGTGTTATACGATGTAGATTCGTCGTCTTTTAGATGATGTTTTCTCGAATCTGTTATGACGATGATGCGCTGTAGTATGCGATACAGTAAATCAAACGAGACAATGATTAAACTATCAAGAACTGTGTGATTTGTGCATTTAAGAGAAAGATAAATGTTCTATAGGAGAAATACTAAACAAATATATAAATCGTACACGCTCTAAGTAAATAATCGGGATAATTTGCATGTTTTGTTCACCAATAGTTGTAAAAGCGAAATGATGCTTATGGTGGATCAGGAAAAAAGGTCGGCAGTATCAATAAGGCGCAAGATAGCACGAGGGCATGAAAGGAGAGATAAAAGCGTCGTACTTATTGCTAAATCATGAACGAGCGGAGAGGTCAGACGACTCGACGGTCTTTTTACGGCGACGCAAAAAAGCGTAGAAAATGGTCACGTAGATCTAAGAGGGACACGGATAAATATAAAGAAAGAATGGGAGAAGGGCAAGGAGAAGGATAAAAGCGAAAAAATAACGACGATGATAGTAATCCGGCGCCAGTTACATGTTCGGGCTTGCGAACGAATTAGCAAAGATGGCGAGCAAAAGTTAATGAAAATATGATGGCAGTTAGAAAACAAAAATAGAGAAGAAGCAAGGGATGAGAGAGAAAGAGATAAATTTATTGTAATGTAGGAAGAATACTTATTACTGAAAATAGTTATAACTGAATATTATAATATAGTTATAACTGAAAATAATATACGACACAGAAAGCATAATTAGATAAAAGCAGAGATTAAAATTGATTACATATGTATTTATATGAGAACGAAAAAAAAAATAAATCTAAAAAAAAAGAAATAGGAAGAGAGATTTTTATTACGTTACGCTTTTAATTTTTAAGAAACATTATACTTACATTGAAAAAAAATGCTTAGTCGAAGATCTTGATTATTAAATCAAGAGCATGATATACTGTTTCATTAATAATGTCATTGAATTAACAAAATTATTTCCAATTAGACTATGCTGTTGATTCAACAGCATTTTTTTCTCAGTGTAATAACCATTTGAAAATAGTTATTGATTCAGCATCGACAATTTCAATAAATAACGAGAGTCAAAGATATCATGGAAAAATATAAGGCAGCAGAATAAACGCGAGGAAATGCAAGGATCTCGGTAATGTTACAAGGTACATCGGTAAAGCCGGCATTCGAATGTCGTTAACTGCGGCAAAGGATTGCGCAGACGTGCATTCGTGTATGCGGAGTTGCGAGATAGAGAAAGACAGAGAGGCCGAGAGATGGAAAATCACGTAAACGGATTCAAACAAATCGCAGGGAATGCGAGGTAAATGCGGAGTGAACCGGAACAACGAACTAAGGGGATGATGATAATACTTGTAAGCTTATAAAACTGCACGCGTGGCAGTCGGATTGCTGGGCGAAGGGCCACATTTATTGCATCTAAAAATCGATGATGTTTGCTCGTAGCGGATAAGAGAGAAAGATAAATGCGGACGGCGAGTGAAGGCATACTAAAAGTAAGATAATGTAAAAGTAAAAGTCGAAAAATAGATAAAAGAAACAAAAGCTTGACTTTCTCTTGAAAACTCTGCGAAACGTGACGGTTGTCGTATTTTGTCCGCGATATGTTTTTTTTTTACAGTTGAAATGAAACTGATGGGAATACAAATGTTAATCCTGAAAGTAAGTATCCTGGAGTTGAAGTATTTAAGACAAATTAAAAAATAAATATGAATAAAAGGTGGGCGTAGAAATAACAATAAAAAAATTAAATTGTTTTATCAATTGTTCCATCAATTTATATAAATTGATAGAAATAAAAAAAATATGATGTAAAATGTATAAAAAGATAGAGAGGCAGTAACATAGTATAATAATAAAAATTGACGGGGTTCTTTATAAAAGGATAGAAAATAAAAATAACATTGTGATCGTTAACGTTAATGTGAAATATGAGATGGCAGTCGGGTATTGTTAAAGTATTAAAAAGGAGACAGATAAGGGATTATATACAAGATATAAAGGATCTCCTCTGAGACTGAAAGAAGACTCTAAGGTAAGAAATTGAGATAAAATAATGCAGAGAAAAAAAGACGGCGTGAAAACTGACGGAAAAAAAGATGGAAACACGACTTCAAGTTTATAAAAAACGAAGTGTCATTGCATATAAATATATCTAACTTTGAATAGCATTGGCAAAATATAATACATTGCAAAATGGATGATACGTTAATATCACTTTATTAATTCTTCTATTGTTATTCTCAATATTATCATTTTGCTTCTTCAATCAATATTTTTAAAAATTATCATTAATAATGTCGAATGTGAACAATCATAGGACAAAAAATGGTTATGATATTCGCAATAATGTGATGTGAGTTTGTAAAAAACAAAATATAATGTATCTTGTAAAAAAGACTGAAATTAATCCTTAAATTCAGATGCAGAAAGTTAATTTACCTCACGAAGCATAAAACAAAACGAACAAAAAAAGAAGTATGAGAATATAAGGAAAGTTGGAAAACGAATAAAGATAGGATGGAGAGAATATAAAGGTGTAAAGAGAAAGTAACGCAGGGAACTGTAATGATGGATAGGTTGGTGAAAAATAAGATGGCCGAGGTGGCACATTCCGCCGAGCGGAGCGAGTCGTCGTCTTGGGGAGCAAAGACGCTCTTGACGGTGTTCCGCTTTAAAGATAACGAAGCGAGTTCTTCGCGGAACAAAGCTTCGTAACCGCCGCCACCGTCGCGACGGTCGCGGAGTGTTTGCCGAGACTGTCTCCAGCAATGCGACAGGAGCGACAGGTGGCTCCGTGTGCCCGCTTTTTCACCCTTTCTCACCTTCCTTCTCCCTCTCTCTTTCTCTTTCTCTTTGCCGTTTCTCCATCCGTCATCCCTTCACGATCTCGCCCTCGAGCTCGCTCGCACCGTTGGCACTCGCTCGGGGGTGTGATTTAAAGTGTAAACTTAAATATTCCAGTTGGTACCTCCGTGCAAATAGATTCGATATTAATGGAGCTTCAGCGCCTCGTCGGCGGAGAGAAAGAGAGGATATCCGAATATCTGCCGCAGAAAATTCTAATGGTGAATCTAGCCACTTCGTTTAATACATTTCGTATATTTAACAAGGGAAAACTGTGTAATGGTGATAATAAAAAAGGAAAATCTTTATAAACTGGAATTGAGATTATGAATGCAACAACAAATTAAAAGTTTCAGCAAAAGTATTTAGCATTAATGTGGAGAAAATAACATCTAAAGTGCACAGTACTCTTTTCATCAGTGAATTCCTGTGGTATTTCATCTAAAGTTCCATCAAAGAAATCGCAAGTAATCCTCTCGAACGACGCGCAAAACATTTTGATCTGACTTTTTGATCTTCTTTTTTCACTTTAAGGCGATTGATTTATAGATGGGAAAGTGACGACATGATGGAGCTAAGTATCTCCAAATAATTATCGATCTGCTCTCATCAAATTTAAAACTTACCTGCTCTGTGTGTATATAGGAAAAAGAAGGCATTTCGCGTTAAGAAAAATTTGAAAATATCTATTAACAAGAATCAATTGATTATACCTCAGCTTTCTTTTAATCTATTATCCCCTTCATTCTACGATTGAAAGATCAAGGAGAAAATCGGTATTCGATATATTTCTTATAAAACTTTTCTCGTATTTAAAAAAATATCTCGAATATTTTTCCTGCAATACAATATGAAGAAGCGATCTGATAATATAATTCCATCCTGCAGTACTACTTATTAATCTGTAGAAGGGAAAAGGATTCACAAGAATAATGAAACATACGTCGTGTATTAGAGAAAAATAAAGGAAGCTTTATTCTTTACATACCATAGCAGGCGATACGAGTCGGCCGCGCGTCGTCGACATGAATGACAAACACGCGCGTCACCGACAACGCAGAGATATAAACGAATATCGGTAGGAAGATCGGGCCGGTAAGGGATTTCGGGATACACGGTAAGATCGGTAAGATGGGATCCTCCTTGTCACGCGGATTCATATGATACACACCGTCGCTCCTCTCGTCTCGTCTCGCTGTCTCATCGTCCCTTCGTCCTCGCTTTCTTTCACCATCACCGTCGTCTTTGGTTTCTTCAGGTCACGCCAAGATCGCCGCCAATTTGTGCAGATTCGTTATGGTCGTCGCGTCGCCTGGCTGCAACCTGAGAGCCTCCTTGTAAGCCGCGGCGGCCTGCTTGTACTTGCCGTTCAAGTGTAAGATTGCGCCGAGATTCGTGTGACTGCGGGCCTCGTGCGGCCTCAAACTGGCCGCGTGTCGGTACCAGACCTCGGCCTCATCGCGACGATCGGCCTGTCTCAGCGCCGAGGCCGCCGCGACCGACAGCTCGTAATCGGATCGCGACAGCTCGGCCGCTCGCAGCTGTTCCTCGGCAGCCTCCACCAGTCGACCCTGCGACGTCAGGAACAGCCCTGGAAATTTTGCAAACAGACATTGTGCGTGTCGCGAGACATTCGCATCGCATTCGATTGATTTATATCTCGTGTAACAACTAGATTAAATCGCTTAATAAATCTTTAATCAATATGGCAATTTATTTATTTAATATTTATTTAATGTATATCCGTTCAATAATTCGTTATTTAGGTACTGCAAAAGGAAAATATTTTTGAACAAATTTTTGCAGCGCTTTAAATAGAAAATTTCAGAAACTGAGAAGTGTAAATACAACAAAATAATATTTTTTTCTTATAATAGCGGTATTTTTAATCTGAACGTCTTCAATAAACAAGAAGATAGAAACTCAAGATATTTATCAAGTCTTCAATCTAAAATTATATGGACGTTCCATTTATTATTAACTTATTAAATAAGAGGATAGTCTTTTTATAGATTATGTCAGCTAATTATATTAATAACGAACGTTCAATACTGAGCGGAATGGAAGGAAGATACACGGCAGATTGCACGCGGCAAAAGATTGTCTCCATATTTCGACGCGATTTAACACGACCGACATCCTGAAACGTCGTCGTATTTCCCCGGAATTTCAATACCGTCGGATCCATCCCCGACATCCCGACTCATCCCCGTATCCACTGGTATCCATCTTTCTTTTCGATTAGCCCGTCCGCCCCTCCTCTTGTCAGATCGACTATCATCCCGCAGGAAATATTACAACGGTATTTATAGCGGCTCGACGAGTCGACAATCCTCTTATCTCCCCCTCCCGTTAAGCGACTCTTCGAATCTTAGTTCTTTGATTCTCTCCCGTCGCGACTCCCCTTCCCTGCTGAACGGAATCTCGAGGACTTCTTTTCAAAACGAATTCGGGGATCGGGAATCAATTATACCGTTGTTACAATAGGGTCTCAGTTGCGGCGACTAGTGAGATGATGAGAAAGAGAGGAAAAGAGGGAAGATCCTCTCGCAGGGTACGTTCGGCGGATGCAAAGGCGAAGTGCTTAAAAGAGCGTATATTTCATTGCTTTAATAATGAACGAGGATTTTCCCTTATCACCGCCGGAGACGACTACAAATACGGGCATTAGATATTTAAATTACGATGCGGTCGAGAGCCGGAAGACGAATCTCGGCTCGGCGAGGGCGAAACGACGATGGAAAAAGGAGATAGTAATCGGAGACGCCTACTGTCGAATTCCGAATGACGTCGATGAGGGAGACGACGCTTTCTCGCGGTCGCAATTAAGGGAGCTCTTGGTCGCGCCTTACCGTAATGATGGTGTACGCTGGGATCGTCCGGCGCCAACCTGCGAGCCCTCAGGAACCATCTCTCCGCTTCCAGGACGCGGCTCGACTAAAGAGAGAGAAAGCAGAGGCGACTTGTGAGCCACCGCGAACTCGATAGCCCTGTCTGTCCCCCCTCCCCCTGGCGGTTGCTACCGGTTGAGGAGCTTGTTCTATTACAAGATTGGACAAGATTTTTGAATATATTATATCCATTAAATTGTGTGTATATGTCACGCTAAATATAAATGTATTTCTAATGGTAGTGAGAAATACGCGTGTAAATCGGCGAAAATCAAACTTTACAAGATTATAATAAACAACATTTTCAAATTTTGTGAATTTTGCGACAGAACACATCATAATTTTCGTTGAAAATTTTTACAATGTGCAACGTTTACTCATAAAAGTGAGTGTCACAAAAAAAATATCAACAATATCTGACATGGAATATTTGACATGTAGATTTACATTCAGCGCTGAATGCCCTAAAAAAATTTTGTTTGTTGACAAAAATTTTGTTGTTCGCTAATACCATCGGCGTATATAGTTGATATTTATGGCGCGAAATAAATCGAGTTTCGAAGATGCAAGAGCACGGGGAGGAGCGGGGACTTTGTATTGACCCAGATACGTTTATATCGCGCATTATATTGCGTATCGCGGTAGAAGTTTCTCAAGTGGTAACGGTCGATATAGTCAGACTTGGAAAGTAGATCGCGATAAGGTGAAATAGAGCGGCGATGGCAGGCGATGGCGATCTAAAAGCAAAACGACGGCTACTTACGTTCCGTGCCAAAAGTTTCCCGTAAGTGATGTGGGCCGGCACGTGGTCAGGCTGGCTGGCCAAACTCGCCTGAAACCACCTCTCCGCTTCCGCATACTGTTGCAGCCTCGACAGCGTCTCGCCTAGCAGATTGTACACGCTCTGGAGAGAAAAAAAAAGAGAAAAATAGGTGATTCCTTTGGTGTCATGCATTTTTTTTCACTTTACTGAAAAAGTTTAAAAATTTTTCTAGAAAACGTTCTCTAAACTTTTTTTCTCATTTGAATTCTTCAGCTAATCTCGAAATCGACTTCTTTTCAACGAAAGAAGAAATTCAATCGTACGCTACTTATATTTGCGACTCTCTAATATACAAGGTATCGTTCTAATTAATACTGTAATTAGATTACTCTCCAAGCCATTTATATTTAAATGTAGAGTACAATTTTGCTATTCGTTTGCACCGTTACAAAAAATTTAATTCGGGAAAATCCTCAGATTTTTCGGTCATTCATATTAGTTTGAATTTAGGTCAGCAAACTTTTTTTGTAGATTTTAAAGAACCGCATATTTAAGGTTTAATCTCCATTTTGCTTTACGCTATTTAAATGCTATGCAAACGTCGGTTAAAGAATTAGATAAATGTGAACGACGCGTCTGAAAAATATGAGCACGAGGCACACAACTAAGGACTAGATATTTACGAGAAAATCACGTGTGGATCGAAGCGCGAGAAGGTTCGTTAGCGCGCTGGGGGAAAATTATGCTAATAAATTCAACAACTAATAAATTTGCCGGCAACTAATTCACAAAGCGTAACAAATTGCCACGATGTACGCGGATACATGTACGCGTTTTAATACGCGTTACAATATAATAATAAGCTCTTAATTACCTTCAATCTAGAAAATGCGATTGCGAATGGCAGAACGTTGAAGCGCGCTACTTCTGCATTAATTAATTACGCTTCAATGTGAGGGATCATATCCAAAATTTCCATCATCGGATAAACGCTGTGGCATTTCGACGCATACGACGCATACGAAACAGAAAAGGCAAGAAAAAAATAATTGACTTAAAAAAAAAATCCTTTTCAGAAAATTTTTTTATTTTTAGAATGAATAATTGTTACCGATGACTAAGATTTTTTAAAGAATATTTGCGTATTCGAAAGCGATAATCATTGAGAGAATTCAAAAGCTGACGAGCGTACAAGAATTTAATTTTTGTCTAATCGTAATTAATTATTATTTACACAATTCTTAGCAAGTTAATATTCCGTTAAAATATATTGTGATTTGAGCGACAAATAATGCTTGTAAATCAAAGTCTCATTTATCGCTAAGAATAATTTTACATTTCAGAAGAAAACGGGATTATATCACTACCTCACACTTTCTTTCTTAGATATCATGTCTACACGTAGCTTAAGAAAGGAGTAACAAAGCGATCGAGAGTGTCATGAGGCGACTAACATCAAAAACCTTCTTTCCAGGCACACATGAGAAATCGCAGCTCGTATCTCGAAGTTGCAGTAGGCTAAAACTTTTATGATTTTCTTCGAGACGAGCCTGTGTGAGCCGTCGAGGGCGATCGCTAGGGTGAGTCTTTCATGGATGGGAAAGACAAATGGCAGGGTGCGAACGAGAGGCAAGAGAAGAACGACCTCAAATATCCTCGACTCAGTCGTCGATTGCCTCGTGATTCAATGGATCCCGCAGTTTTCTCCGCCGCCACGGAGGTATCTCACAGGAAATTGCGGCCACGTGATTCCAATTGTCATATGATAATTGGCAGTTTCAAGAAAGAAATATTAATTGATATTTTTATCTAAAGTGCATTTGCGAGTTCCTAAAATTATTATCGATATAATTTATAATTAAATAGAAAATTCATAGACGAAAGGAATGTCGCTGAAGAGAGAAAGTTGTGTACATACAGAAATAAAATGATGTATCATAATCACATATTATTTAATCACAAAAATGCTGCCACGTTACATGAATCACAGAACGAAATAATAATTACATTATTTCTTCCAAAAAATAGTGATATATATAAAATGAGTAAAAATGAATCGAAATAAAATCTGGATACATATCAGTTTTTACGTAATTATGTCGGTGTAACGGGATTTTATTTTTCTTACTTATCTCACGCATTATTCGGAAATGTTTTATTTCAGAGGCCTGAACATTTGAGTCTATTTTTTGTTACTCACGCTGACTTCACATGCTTCAACGCGTGATTATGTTCGCGACGAATGTTACCGCTTTGTGATCGCGATCGTTACTTTCTCGTATGTGTGACAAAAATACGCGTCGACTTCTGAATAGGAAATGTGACAAGTCGCGCAAAGTGCTGCTGCATCGCGTCAAAGAATGCAATGGCAAAGTCGCGAGCACGAAGTAACGTTGCCCTCATATGTTCACATTGTTCCGAGTCATTATTCACTTGGACTACTTTTCAAGGATGTTGCGCGCACTTGCTTAGGCGTAATGCTCACTCGAGCTCGCGACTCACAAAGCGTCGCCTCTACCGATCGCCGCGGCTTTTATGTACCTAAGAAGGTTCTCACGCTTCTGCATCGAGCTGAGAAATAATGATCTCGGCTAGCATCCCATTCACCACAATACGTATAACAGCGCAATAACAATGCACGTTTCGAACGAGAGTACAGAATGCTATTACTAAAAATATCTTAGGCATATATATATATATATATATATAAATGCATGTATATATAAATAATTAGAAGATCATGAAGTACAATCTTGATAAATCAGAAATTTAATTCAAAACTTATATTTCATAAAACATTTAGGCATTCGTGAAGAGAAATCGATATGAAAAAAATGAGAATAATATATATATATATATATGAGATTCTAATTATGCATTTCGTTGTTAGAATGAATTTTCAAATTTTTTGAAAATACAAAATATCCAGTTGCATTCATCATGTAATTACTCCGATGCCCTTCCATCATCGTGTTTGCATTTATGTCGTGCAGCCGACGAGTATTCGGCAATTTTCAGCAATCGGTCGGAATGTCTGCTTTATGGAGGGATTTGATGAATGTTTAATCAAGCCTTGTATAGCGGGAGTCGACGGTACGTCGAACGTTTTGACTTTTCAAAAAATAATAAAGTATATTTTTTTTTCGTCAAAACAGCCGGTTTCGTCGGTGTGTACATTTCCCGGTCACGTGAATTAATATTGCTGGGAATGGATGAATAGTTAAGTGGATATCCAACATTGTCCCGACTGATATTAAACCGATCGGAAACGCAGCACGCATTAGCGGGACATATTTAAAATCACGTTACTATTAATTCCGTCCTAAATAATTACGCATACGTACCGTTATGTATCCGGTAGGCAATCAGACGGACGATGTCGATTATCGATGTCAGTTTTCGAATATATCGCGGAAACGAGCAGCTGCATAGAATAAATTAGCGAATTGTTCAGCGTTCCGATATTTCAATGCTCGCTTAATTTTTCGAAGAAATTTTTTTGCATGTTGCTCGTATATGATAATGCATAAAAATTCTTTATATCGTGATATTCTTTAAATATTATTGAAATACTATTTTGAAATATCATTTATTACAGAATAAAAAAAATTTTATATATCATTTGATAATGTCTGGGATTCGATTTTATAAAACCTGACAATAGAATTGGAAATGACAAAATTGAAAATAAAAAATTATTTGCGATATTAAATTCTTGCGCCGTCAGATTTGAAAGAATTAATATGATTGATACGCGATTGATTGTGCAAAGATTTTCTACAATGCAGGACGATTAATCTCGATAATTACACCGAATTGTATGTCAAAGTGACCTAATGCGACACATTCCAGATTCTGCCGATTGTACCAAAGACGTTACGGTACCTCTCCGACGTCCATCGTCGTTGTGTCGTCGACATCTGCATACTGTCTCTGGCGACGGAACAAACAATTAGGACAGCGCAAACCGAACAGGGCAATTAGATGGACTGACTACGTTCGAAAGCCGGCTAAAAGGAAGGATATACGCGCGATAGACAAGAGAATTAATCGCCGAGAATAATCGGATTAGAGCGACGCATTGCACGCGTTCGGCGCTTTCGAATGATTTCCATCTACGAAGTACGGAGAGACTCGCCTCCTCCCATACTCGCTCCAGCCGCAAATCGGAAGTAAGTTCGCGGCACGATCACGTATGGCGTTGGAAAATTGGAGATAGATTGCGCGGATATATTGTGACGTGGGTATTGAGTTTTGAGCCGTGGAGAGCGGAATATATATGGTAAAAAGGGATCCAATATATATTCCAGCTTTTCTGCAAAATTATCATAAAATATAAAGTTAAAATTTAAAACGTGTGCTTTTTTTACAGATTCACAAAAGAATATCGCAATAAAAAGAGTTAAATTTTATATTAAGCAGCTTTTTAGTTTACGATGAGGAGCATCCTCATTTTGCACATGCAAACGCGTATATACGCGGGCATTCTGTATAACGCACACTGTATAGATCAATTCATAGAACACGCGCATGTATAAAGTACGTAAATTAGCATCCAACACAAATTTACCGTCGTACCGTATAGCTGGGAAACAGAAAAGTTCCACGCGATATCAAACTTCCACGAATCTCGCATCTGTTCAGTAACTCGATAACAAATGCGCGTTTGCCGCGGAGAACTGTTCTATGGAAGAAAGATTATTCGTTTCGGGAAGAAGATTCGCCAAAGTCTTTGAATGGGACAATCAGACAGCTGATTACATCGGGCAAACGAATTAATTCTTTGACTCATAAACTCATTGTCGTCACGAGAATCCCTTGACGATTTTGATATCGCACGAGAATCGATTGATAATATAATCGAGCGAGACTAAGGACTTACTCGGAATAAACAACCTTTGTTTGAAAATCTTACAATATAATTTGACTCTTCGAAAGTATCGTTAATTAAAATTTAATAAACAAATTTTTAATATAATTTTAGTATTGATTTAATTTAGTTTACGATATTCCTCACAAATAATTTTTATGTAATTTTTATAAGCGCAAATTTAAACTTTTTATTCATTTATTAAATAAATTTGAATAAGAAATTAGAATGCCCACGTTACATCAAGATTTCTTTGTTATTTTATACATGATGTTCTATGGAAAAGGAGACGCTTTGAAACGGCCTTTCATACAGAATGTGCAAGAATCAGCAACGTCACGCGATGGTCCAGTAATTTGATCGATTGCAGCTGGTGGGTTTTACCTAACCGATATCGGGCGGATTATGGTTTGATCTCATTTCAAGCTTTCATTCAATGTGGGATCCTGTCTCATTATACTATTAATGATTTTCCAGTGGCTTCGCAAAGGACAACAGTATTCGTTGTATTTATACCATTGTGTCACATGTTTGATATTGAGACCCTTGAGTGAATACTCTGGAATAATTATGATCATTTCATTTGATTTATTAAGTAATTGTATGTGGGTTTTAATATAAAAACCATAAAATTTTGATATCAGAATTCTATTAAATAAAAGGTTGATAATATTTTTTGTAATTTTTATTATACTTGTACTACTTTATTAATTTAAAAAAATTTTTTTAAATATGAAAATAACAATCAGTGAATAACAATGAATAAATTGTAAAAATTATTCTTATTGATCGAATATATATAATTTTCTTTTTTTTTTCTAAGTATTATTGTAACATAATTCCATTTATTATCCCTTCAGGCAGATATCACAACGTCCACGGAAATATGCCAGAAAGCTAATCTGTAATATATTTTCTGGATGAAAGATTTATATTAAAAAAAGAAAAAGAAAAGGAAAAAAGTCCTGACGCCGATTTCTGCGGCGAATTTTCGGGGGATTACGATTAGGAGATTCTCGTTCCTTCTAGAGGCGAGATTCACGGGGACGCCGCCGCTCGTAGAGTTTCATCCAACTTTCCACGGGACAACGTCGCCAGCCGTGCCAACTGCGGAGGGAAGAGGGAGGCGGATGGCGAGAGGAGAACCGAGGGCCATCGTGATAAAACATCGGGAACTGGCGAAACTCCGGTGTAATCTTGCTGGCGATGTTTTACCGTGCGGGCTAGCACGTAGGGGGCCTCGGGCTGCACCTATCCACATATACACCTTCATATACACGTAACACACACGGACACATACACATAGATGTCAATGTATGTGTGTGTGTGTGTGTGTGTGTGTGTGTGTGTGTGTGTGTGTGTGTGTGTGTGTGTGTGTGTGTGTGTGTGTGTGTGTGTGTGTGTGTGTGTGTGTGTGTGTGTGTGTGTGTGTGTGTGTGTGTGTGTGTGTGTGTGTGTGTGTGTGTGTGTGTGTGTGTGTGTGTGTGTGTGTGTGTGTGTGTGTGTGTGTGTGTGTGTGTGTGTGTAAGGCCGCGCGGCATCGTAAAGTCCTGAGAGATATCGCGCCGGCGATTAGACCCTCGTTTTGGGAACTAAATTTCTGTGGGTCTCGACTCCCTGCCCCCTCTCGCCTCCTTTGTCAGACCTAAAGCTTGGACCAATTCGAGCCAAGGATCGAGCCCTTTTGACGCGAGATCTCTGCGCTTCTTCTCGCTGCTTCTTGCTCCAATCCCTTGCGTCACCTCGGTGACTATCACTGGCCAATCGCGAGCGCGCGTGATTTATGAATCTGTCATTTACCCGCTGGCTGAAACACCACGGTGACTCGGGCAATCTTGCTACGTTGAAGAGAGCCAAGACACGTCGCTAAACGCGGCCTATACGCGGTTTAGAGCTCCGTCCGACACCCTTCAACTTCATTGACAGAAGCATAATGCACTCCGTATAGTCTTCATCATCTTCATTTCCGCATAGTTTTTATCACCGTGCAGTACATGCTATGTGTAACCAATCTCCGAAGCAGTGCAAAGTTATATTTATAAAAACGACGTATAATTTAACTAAAAGCTTACGTATCAGAGTGAAATAGATCTGCATCATTGTTTTCCTAAAATTAAGTGCTGTTTTGTCGAGCGAATTTTCTGAAAAAAAAAAAAAAAAAAAAAAAAAAATCGATATCACCGTAATCGACGGCGGAATCGTAAATCATGCGCAAATTTATTTTTGCAGATGTATTCTTTGGCGCGAGTTACGAGTGCGCGAGCACTCGAAACATGATGAAACCCCGCAAGATGGTGCAGCCACCATCCTGGTTCTCGCTTTACTTCTTTTGACTTTCTTGTTTGTTCGACTACGTACTACTATCCGGACCCCTGGATCCCTTCGATAGCACATGGCGCAAACTTTCGCTGACTTTCCGCTGTAGATAGGCAAGAATGGAGTTTCGCCTCCGGACGACTGGGTGTGAGTAAGTAAGTTTCCCGTCGTCTACAGGAGAACGGCTGTCGGATGGATTTGCGACACGGCGAATCGTCTTAATCAGCCGGGCTCTGATCGATAAGTCGCCTCAACGATCCGCCGTGTAATGGCCGAATTTAATTTCACCATCTGGCAGCTCGCGATCTATTTCAGATGCAAATCAACGGGATTAAGACGATCTTCGATAATGATGGAAACTAAGCGCTAGGCTAAGGAAAAATTTTCTTGCGATATTCGACAATTTAAATTTTATATTATAAAATATATAAAAGATAAAAGATATAATGATTTTATTTCCATTTATATTAAAGGGACGATTTATATTAAAATAATCTTTTAGCCATTCAATAATTAATATCACTTATATTAATTGTCGAAACAAGAAAATTTAAAATTCGTACCACGATTCAGCTATTAAGCTTCCACGATTTAAAAGTCCCTGCCATCGCAATGAGTGCGCAATCTCGTCTATGTAGTAGTAGTAGTGGTAGTGGTAGGCCGCAAGTCTCGCGAAGAAAAAGAAAAAGAGGAGAACATTATCGTGTCGCAACTCAGGACGATATCGGGAACAAAGGATGATGGCAAGGTGAGAGTGCTTAATTCGCGCGAGTGGCACGAGGCGATGTACGTCCACGGAATTCCTTCCGCCTCTTCCCTTTTTTTCTCCCTGCTTTCTTTTTATTGCAAAGGTGCGCGCGGAAGACTGGCGAGGAAAGAGAGCAAGGAGGCACAACCGGGTAGCAGCGGGGGAGAGGAAAGGACGGTGCACACAATGGGCGTTCTTCTGGAAGATTAAAGTGCAGCGGCGGCACCGCGTTGCGGAACTGTGTCGGGCAGCGGCTCGCGTTAAAATTAAAATTGCTCACAAAAACGTACGGAGAGCAAAGCGCGAGCGGGTGGACGGGAGAAAAAGAATGGATGGGTAGGAGAGAAGGTCGGGAGTGTTGGCTTGTAATTTAAAAGCTTCTCGCTGTTTTTCGCATGGCCCTAAGGAAGCCATTAGGATCCCCGCGGGCGACCGGTAAGTAGAATAACCCGCAAAGTATATTGCCGGGGGCACGTCTCGCGATCAGGGGAAGTCCCAATGGTGACTTTGGAAATATTTTTGTTACTTCTTACGTTTTTAGTGACGCGTTCGATTGTAACTGGTGACGATCGATTTGCCATTTTGCCGGGATATCAGGAACGCTTGGGAATTGGAATCATGTAATAAAAGTTGCGGTTATTTTTTTTATTTCGCTTTTTGGATTTTAGTTTTACGCTTAAAGGGATAAAGCCAGAGTTGTATAACAAAAGCGAACATTTATTATTTTAAACTGATTTCGGAATAAAATTAACATATTCCATGTGTTTGATTAGTGTAATAGTACTACGTGTGTTACTCTTAGTTATGTTATGAATGAATGAATGTTAGTGTTATGAATGTATGGTGGAAATTGTGTTATTGAAAGTACAGGATTTTTGGATAGTATAATATAATGTCGTATTATGTTCTTAAATAAATTTACATCTTTCACTTGAGATTCGTAAGTTAAGCTGTAAATTTGCTCGCGATAGTCTTTTAGCTGTTTCAACTATTATTCGCAAATAATTGCCGAGACGGTTCTTTTATAGGTCTTTTTTAGGTCTTTTAATTCTCGTTTCTGATAAGTTAAAAGTTTTTCTTTACTTTTGACTTCCCATTATCGATCTCGTCGTCGATCGATAGCATCGAGAACCTTAAAGTAGAGAGGTAGCTTCGCCGCCCGTCGAAATTACGAGGTGCTATGTCGAGTTAGGAACAATGAAAATTCATTCTATATTATATTCATGAGGATGCAAGCATCGAAATGTTACGTGATGAAGGACGTTGACGTTATATGACTGCGAATTGACAGTTATATGACTGTACAATATATTTGCGAGAGTGGTACGTACGTGGGGTGACAGGGAAGAGAGGAATTAAGCAGCTGCCAAGGAGAGAACGAAAAGAGAAGGTAGATGCAAGAACAGAAGGAGTTGCGAAATTACCTCGAACAGCATTGTGCGCCTGCCGGAGGGCTGCAAGCACCTAATTAGCCACTCAAACACTGCCGCACAAAGCGACCCTCTGTTATTAAAACGATATGTAAAACGAGGGTGTCTCCGTAGTACTCGAGGGTTTTTTTTTGGCAGTCCAGGCTCGTCGATTCGACGCGACGCGACGCGACGCGACGCAACCCCTAGCGCGGGAATTTTTCCAGGAAATTCGTCGCGCCAGAGCCTTTTGTTGAGCCTGCCATATCGTTATCATGACACTATTATCCTGGACGCAAAATTATTATACGGAACAATGGTAGTCAAATCTAAATTATACCCGTTACATCCTGACAAGTTAGAATTTATTGTGTCCTGTACCTCAATTATTAAGAAAAAATTCTTTGGTAAATTATGTCGATAAAGCTTATATATATATATATATATATATATATATAATAAATAATATCTTTTTACTTAAACAAAAGCTTTTCGTTTTAATAAAGTAAATTGTAAGGTAAAAGTAAATTGTTCATGAAACTTTATGAATTATGTATAAATTAGAACTAATGACAGTAAATCTATTACAAGATAAAAAATGTTTATCTTTTTATTCATTATTATTGAAATTTTAATCAATATTAACGGAAGCATCTGAAAGTGAAAGACAATAAAAAAAAGTTTTAATAAAATAAGAGACTGTTTAATGAATCTCCAATGGGAATACTTAATAGAGAGAAATTTAGAGTCCTGAAAAGAGAAGTAATCCTAAAATGTTAAAATAAATTGTAACAAATGTCTTTGTAAGACATTTACATATAATTCATGTTGTTATTTATCTATGAATTAGACAATTTGTGTCTGATAGAAATCGTTTTCGTGCATAATGTATTTAATCTCAAAATAACAGTATAATGAGATGTTGAAACGTTCAGCCGTGGTCGTTTCAAAACGACGTTGTTAAATTATTAAAATCGTTTGCACAATTAATCGTTTGATTAATTTAACTGTTTAATTGTTAATCAGTTTACAAATCGGATCAAGGTTCGAATGGCCGCACAATTTTCATAAAACTGTGTTTGTTAGACGTAAACATACCGAAAGATTAGATACTATGACTTTTTTATCTAATTGTTACTTTTTTTATTTAATAATTCCCATATTTGGCACATGCAATGCTATTTCATAAATAATATATTTATCTTAGAATATTTTATAAAAGTAAATAAAATTTTGTTATAAAAATGTTATAAATTAAATTCTTTATACATATAAAATTTATTTCAATTTATTAATTCAGATAAAATTTTTATTAAAAAGTCAATAGATTTATGTTAGCTAGAATTATTTATGAAATTTGTTCATCATCTTTACTTTGCATTCAATATTTTTATTTGCAAGTATTAACAATTTTGCAGCATCCTTTATGAGGCATAAATCGTTAAATATAAATTTCTCCCTTCCTCTCTTTTTATATATTGTGTATATATATTCCTTTTTATGTACACACACACACACACACACACACACACACACACACACACACACACACACACACACACACACACACACACACACCACCCATCCACCCATCCCCCTCCCCCCCCCCCACATACACACACACCACCCATCCACCCATTCATCCATCCACCCCCCCCCACACACACACACACATACATTCCGGTCGGATGTGCGGTCGTATCGACAGGACTAAATGGTGCGGTAAGGGGAAAAGTTTCTGGTTATTAATTTTTCGTTACGCGCCACGACAATCCGGCTAGCCAGCCGGCACCGGCGATTTTCCTCCAAAACTTTCCATCCTGCTACTTATCCCATAGGGATGAACGTGAAGTCGCGAAGTTTGTCGGTCATAATTGATGTCTCGTAAAAAGGGATGAGGGGTGGCAGGTCTGGGAGATCGACTAAAACCGCCGTAGAAAAGTTTCGACAGGATTCTGTGCCTCCGTCGACGAAATCAATCGCGGCCGGATCGCCGAGCGACGTACGAACGGATGGAAATCCCGTGTTCGGAAATAAATAAATGACACGTATCGCGTTTTATTCCCGCCGGGCGTATTTTTAGCAGGTATCCGAATCGAGATATCTGAAACGTCTGGAAGAAATAGTACGTGCTAAAAATTTAGTAGCGGTAAGTTAAGTCATCTGACTTAAATATTAATCATATCTTTTGCCAATTGTACAAAGATATTTTATGAAACACTCATGTCTTAATTTAAACTCATTTGTATAAATATTATTAACTTTTAATAATACATATACTTTTTTTAAAATAACATTTTAGATATCACCAAACGTAATAAAATACAATGTATATACAAAATAATTCTGAATAATATACATGTAAATTATTGAGAAATATTTTGCGAGAGATATTTCGTGATTAAAAGTATCAGTTTTGCTTTTTCGAATTGAATATTTAGCGTGTTATTTAAATCCGATTTTATCTCTGTCATAGATCAAATTGAGAAAATATTTTTATTTGTTATGTATAAAAGCAGAGCGTAATAGGTATATAAATATATAAGATTATAATATAATTCAAGGAAAAAATATATACATGTATACATGTATATACATATATTATGTATATACATATGTACACATGTATATACATATATTTATATGTGCGTACATATATATATATATGTGTACGCAGAATATATATATATATATATTCTTTCTTGACATTTTTAGCTTAGCTTGAAAATGATTATACTTTCTCGAGTAATACAAGAATGATAAATTACGCGGACTTAAGAATAACGCATTACGAACACCGACTAATAGCTGAGTACTAATTAATGCAGTCTTAAGCAAAGCTATAGTAATGAATTATGCTACGTCAAGACTATCTGCAATGAGAACAAAAGAGAGAAATACAGGTCGGCTGCTCGCATTTTTATCATCATTATCATCTGGGATGAAATTTCCGTGGTCGAAAAGCGAAGCGCTTCGAGAATAATAATTGTTCGTTTAACACATTATAAAATTAAATGAATCTCGATTAGAAATGTATGATAATCTCTCTTCCTTACTGCATATAAAAGTTATTATTAGTAACTATTTAATGCTGTAATTGCCTTATTTTAAAATCTATTATAATAAATAATATTTGATAAATATTTCTACACGTAATGTATTGTATAATAAAGTCAAAATTATATCTTAATGGAAAATTTACTTTCCATACTTTTTATAATTTACAAGAAAATATAGTTTTAGCAAAACAAAAACGAGGATAATTAGACACAAAATGGATCTATTATTAAGCGATGAAATATTCTGCCGATGAGTAAATGCTTCGGAAATTTTGCTATTTAATTCCCGCAGGCACTTCTCGGATGAAGATTTTGGAAGGAAGCCTCGCCGGAAGTCTTACTACCAACTAGAAGACGCAGGAAGTTCATCAAAGTACCGATCGGAGATATTATAACTCGATATACGAGCGAGTGAGAACGCACGCGAACGGAATAGCGGTGAACTTTCCGAAAATCGCGGAAAGGCAATAATTCGGGATGGAAAAGCGACGGGATCGTTTCGTTTCGACGAAAGCCCTTCTTGATGCCGCTCCATGTGAATCACACAATATCACTCGGACGGCCAATTTAAAGTTACGATTCGCCGGCCATTTTCATGTCCCCCGGAGAACAACGGCGCAGGCGATGCCCGGATTTGGGATACTCGAAATGCGGTTTGACGACTATTACCGTATCGGCTGGCTATTTCCGTTGATGGAAGATCCGATTTGAGCGAATTTTTAAAATACGCTCTCGGATCTTGGAAAGTGTCCTAAATAGTATGCGGCATTGAAAAGACCCGTTTAGAAAATAATGGAATTTCGAATTTGAAACTATGACACATCTTTTATTCTATAAGCTAAATGACGTGGCATGTGTCAAAAAAAAAAAAAAGCGAATCAATTATTTCATTCCGCCTAAAATAGTAAAGTTAGCTATATTAATAATAACCTGATAATTCAACGATCCAGTTGCTTACTAAGAAAAGTGTGCTGGTGTTTTAATAAAAAATTTGACGCAGAAATTATTTTAAGTGACTGGATACTGCAAGTGTAATTATTTTTACTTTTAAAAAAAGAAGATTGATAATTATATGACGGAATCATTAAAATAAAATATAATGTGTTACAAATTTTATAAAAAAAGAACGAAGAAGTAAAAAAACTAGAGTTTTTTTCAAATAATTACTGTTAGAATAAATATACAATGTCTATTTATAACGAGAATAAATCTTTTAAATTTCTAACATTATGTATATACTAAGTCAATCTTTGATATGACCATGTTTATTATTCATGTCTACAATAAAAATTTCTCGTCACGGATAGTGTCGGATCATGTTTTTGCCATTTTTGGAAGTATATGACTTCAGAATCACGGTACGGTACTTAGGAAACATCTTCTTATGTGCATATATGTGAGACGACGGCAATGCACTCGAAACTTTTGGGATAAACGACTTGTGGTATTTTTATAACAATTTCTTCCTCAGCCTTCTCACTTCCACTTCGATTCCGGAAATAGTCATTCCGAGAGTGAGAGAGTACTGGGGGGATGGGAAGTCCTTGCGACTTACGTCTGACAATTGAATAAAACCGTGCCGCTGCCGTGGGCGACAAGGACGAGAACGGAATGTAAAAAGTTTTAAAGAGAGGAATTTCAATTTGTGTAATATTAGATATTTCGGATTCTTCGCTGTCCAGCGTGACAGAGAGAAGACAAGAAAGTGGAAAGGATAGAGAAAGAAGGAAGGCTGTGGGAGGAAGAGGGTTTAATCAATTAGGTGGGCCGCGACGGCGCGAATAGCTGCACGGCGAGGAAAAGTTTGGCATGGAAACGTGCCAATGCCGGCGATCTTCCTCGTTTCCGTTTTATCGCGATTGCCAATCATGAGGCCCGAATGGGAAATTATGCCGAGCGAATAAAGCGAAATATTAAGATGAATGATCCTAATTTCGCACGCGCGAATGAAACTATTTCTCCAACGGAAGCGCGTTTCTCGTTTTTGCGGGCACTTTCTAAGGTGCATTATTCAATGAATATCAGCGTAGCGACGCTGCACACGGGGAAATGTTTCATTCGTGTTAAATGCGCGTTTTAATCGCGCGGTTAACGCCGTTCTAAATTTTCACTGGCGTGTACGCGCGCGCGTCCAGCTTCATGTGATTATAGGTGCGTTTTGCGTTTGACACAGAACACATACTTGAACGTTGCAGCTGTTACGTCACTCACGGTCGACAAACACCGCTTTCATGTCAAATCGTTTGGTAACACGCCTGAGACTAGTTATTATTTTGTACCTTTATTTTAATAATGGTTGTCCAGTGCGCACTTCAATTAATTCAACCTTAAAAATACTTGGAATTACGAGAATAATATGCAACAACATACTACTACAAAGTACTAATATGCTTATTAACATTAAATTAACAATAATATTGACAATTAATATCTAAAAACAAGAACGCAAATTTTATTTCCTCCGTATCGCCAGATATTGTGCCAGATAGATTGTATTTGTTATCGCAACTCGAAATTATTCCTGCGTTCGGATTTTAAAAGTGGATTTTGTGTTTACGATACATTCGTCATCGAAATCTGCCGGTCGTGTTATTCGTATTAGTTAATGGCGGACATAAAGTTTTACGTTTACCGTTCTCAGACGAAGAGACGAAAACTTGGACGATTTTATCTCGACATGTAGTGAGGTTCACGGCGCGCAGGATAGTTAACGTATAATCCGTGGAAATATCGCGGATTTCTCCAGACGTCCGAGATTTCCGCAGTTTCTTGGCGCAATTCCTCTCCGTACGCTCCCGCGTGTGTACGCGCATACATACATACACGTGTGCGTGTATAACACGTTAGTAACACGTGTCCGTGTGTACCTGCAGCGGCGCGAGAGCTACGGAAAGGCGAAAAATACTTTTCGAATAAATTGTCGCACAGGAATTCCACGGCGATGCGCTGAACAAAACGCAACTACGCTGTGCAGCACGTATAGCGCGTCGGGAAAAACGGAAGAAAAAGAAAGAGGACAGGTCGGTCGGTTGGTTAGTTGGTTGGTTGGTTGGTTGGTTGGTGGTTGGTTGGTCGGTCGGTTTCGACGGGGCGTCGGAGGGTACGGAGCGTCTCGTAAAAATGCAAACTTCTCGCTTCGGCCTCGATGCCAAGCGAAAAGCGAGAGAAGCCGGGCCGGTCGTTACGCGATCCGATGTTGTCGCTTCGCCTGCGCCACGTCCAAAAAGTTGGACGTGGATTGTGAAAACGGAAAAGAAGGAAAAAGACGGCAGCCGGCGCGAGAGAAGTAAGCACGCGAGGAAGAGAGGGAGGAAAGTCGGACGACGGCGGTAAAGCCACCCTATGAGAGAAACTCGCGGGAAGTTCGCTCTGTACGTCGTTGCAACGCGGGCGGTCGGGAGTTGCTTCGGGGATGAAGGAGAGAAAAAAAGGAAAGAGAAAGTGAAAGAGAAAGAGAAAGAAGGGGAGAGGGAGCGAGTGAATGAATCGAGAAAGACGTTTTTCTGATTTTTCAAGGGGAGAGAAAAACCCAGAAAAGCGGTTCTGGTTACTGATGGCAGTTACTGAGACTACAATATCGCTCACGTATTCGGTGATACTCGGAAATATCCATACTTTCAGAAATGTTATTGTCTCGAGTTATCCTTTAATTTTTCTTTTTTTTTTATCTATCTTTTCTTAAATAATGCTTATTGCTATGTTACTTCCGTTCAATTTTCCGAAATAGCTAAACTGCTATTGATTTTTGGTATTAACGTACATACATAAAAATAAAACGTACAGTGGATATTAAAGATTTTTAAACAAAAGCGTTGTGTAGTATAAAAATATTTCCTTTCTTTGCTCTTCCTGAGCGTTATATAAGATAAAAGAATGAATGAGAATGTATTGCTCTGTATGAGATGAATTATGATTGAGTAGAGTCTGTTGAATTGCCTTGGAGGCAGCAATAATCTTGGAAAGCAATTAGCAACTGAAGGGTCGACGAAAACATCAGAAATCTGTTTCGAGTTGATTACTTTCTTACGGATCGTTCTCGATCTATCAAAGTGGTTTACCGCGTTCCCGATTTGTTAATTGACTGGTTGCAATCGATGAGATGCAGAACAATTTGTGACAATCGTTTGCAGTTGACTGCCATATCTGTGAGAGAAGAACAATCTACACGACGATATTTCTTCGTCGAAAAATGAGATCAATTGGTATTTCGAAACCTTATCCTTCGGTCAGTCAACGTCAAAACGAATTGATTGTTAAGCCCAATTCCATTTACCAATGCTCGATGAGTGTACCAGGAATCTCTCGCAAGGTTATTGGTGTAATTAAATATTAGCGATGCACAAGTTTATTGATATAGATATTGATATAGATATTGATATAGATATCGATAATCACAATATGAATTTCATTATACCTAATTTCTGAAGAGGCAGAGAGATAGAGGCGGGCGGGGGGAGGATAGAAAGAGAGGGACGATCTCTCTCTATTTAGGGAGTAGGAAAAGGAAGAGGGAGAGAAACTACATAAATCGCTCGAAGCCAAACGGAAATGCATCCTCGAAGGCACTTGCTCTTAATGTGCTCCAAGTATTCATAGTTCCCTCGCGCGCATCAAGTTATTCCGCCTTAGTGATGTAATGAAGAGGAAGAGGCGCGCGCTACTAACCTGGGGTGGATAGTGATCCGGCAGGGCGCGCAGGGCTTCCCTGTACGCCGACAAGGCTCTTTGTAATCTACCCTGATCGGCATACAGCGCGCCTAATTGAAGGAGGGCCTGCACCCTAGCCGCCTCGTGAGCCCTTTTGTCCTTCAGACCAGAGCCATCCAAGGATGCACCGGCGCGCAAAACCGCAGCTGCCTCGGTGCCGCGTCCGACTGAAATCAACGCGGCTCCCAGGTTCACGTAAGCCTCTGCAAAGACAAATGATAAGGATCGTGAGAATGCGGTAGATTTGGAGGCAGATCGTCGACATATATATATTTAGAGAACTTTAACCTCTCGAATTTAGTTCTCAGATATGTTCTATATCATAGCTCACGTTTTTTTTGCTCTTTAATCTTGCTCTTTAATCTTCTATACATATATCTTTAAATATGTATTAATTACGTTTATATATATCTATTTTTCGTATTTTGTAGTTAGAAAAATAAAAATCTTTTAAAATTTCTAGTATATTCATGAATTTTTTAAAGCTTTGAAACAATTAAATTGTTTCAAAGTGCTAAAATGTCATTGTGCAATCCAAACTAATATACGTAAGATATATTCAAAATATACAAAAGCAAATGATGAAAAATCAGACTGGCACTTAGTTAGTTAAATTGTGAAAAATGATTTCATGAGCCGAAAAGATTACCATTGGCGGAAATCCTACCTTGGTGGAACTTTAGATGTGGCATTTCGTTTTCTCGACACTTTTATTTCTGACTTTAATTAAAAAAGTCTTTTCGAGGGGACTAACTTTTCTAGGCCTTGGAATTGGAATAAGCGCTTTGTCGCTCAAGTAAAATTGCCATAATCTCTCGCAAGCCGCAAGGATGATAAGAGAGATTATGTACTAGGGAAACTTTCAGTTGAAAATAAAGAAGAGCTAAGTTTTTACCAGATTTTACCTTCAAATTTACACATCTTTCATCAATCTTCTTATAACAGTAAGTGATAAAAATCATATTTGTACCTGATTAAACAAATTAGGTTGTATGTATTAATAAAAAACTATTAAAAATAATATTCTTATAACCATATCATAGCCATAGCCATTCTTTTATAAAGACATAATTATTCTATAATTTTATTGCAGACCTTTAACAATGAAAAAGTGAAGATAGTATAGAGTGCAATATAAGATGAAAAAATGCATGTAATTTAACAAGGACGAAAAGAAACAATAATTTGCGTCACACTGTTCTTCAAGACTCTGGCGTACTCCGAGAGGAAAAGCGGTAATGAAAAATTGTGAGCCGTAAAAAAGAGAGAGAAAAAGAGAGAGAGAGAGAGAGAGAGAGAGAGAGAGAGAGAGAGAGAGAGAGAGAGAGAGGGAGAATAGGACCGTATCTATAGGTTCGCATTTAGTTCACGTGAAAACTTATTACACTCGGTACGCTCAGATACCACCTGTTACCATTTATCTCCTGAACACGCTCGCGCGTTCTTACTTCCTTCTTACTGATGAATTTCGATCTCCTCGCCGATGCGGTCTTATTGATTTTAACAGTTGTCATAGTGTTGTAAGTAGTGTATAGAAATTATATTATATTATTAGTGTATAGAAGTTATATACCGCTGAAACATTCTTCTTCGCGGCTTAATTAACAGAAACTATGCTGATTATTGCGGTCGAAAATCGGACGTGTCAGAAATGGTGATTTCTCCAGGAAGGTTCGCGCATCAGGAACCAAACCTGTCTCGTATTATTTTGAATAAGGAACGAGGCGACTGCGGGACCGACGGCGATGTCGGGTAATCCATTTTCCTCGCCGCTACTCCCCGGGGATACTCTATGGAATTAGAGTGCCGACCGAGCTTCCTATATCCCAGGATCAGGATGAATGTGTACGCGACGAAGCTCAGAATGAGCGCAAGCGCGTATTCCACTTTCAAGCGTGTCGATGTCACGCTGTTTAACCCCTTTCACATTCTCCACAGATTTCACTATGCTTTAACAGCGATACGTTCTAATCAACGCGGATTATTGCCGCAGATATTACGCATTTTTCCTTTAAAACAAAGCTATCAAATGACAACAGTCTAAAAAACTGACGAGAAGAGATTATATAAAAAAGCAAAATTAACGTATTAAACTTGAAATGAAATTTTATCTCATCAAAGTTTGAAATGTTTTTGAGATTATATTTTTAATTTTTAATTTATTTTTTATACGGTGACGCTTCTATTTTATCGCTACACGCGTAAAATAGAAAATCTAATATGCAATCGGTTCAAGTTATTAAATGATACTACTATGAACTTTCGATATAGGAACTTAATTTCGATTCGTATGTTTCGGAAATATCCAACGTGTTTGAGAAGCGTCAGTAACCGACATGCGCTAGATAATTACGTCGTAAAAAGTTCGAGGATTGCGAAACGACGGCTATAAAACGGACTTACCCTCAATCTTTCGCATCGGATTTGTTCTCTCATTCTCTCTCTCTCTCTCTCTCTCTCTCCTCTTTTTCCTGAAGGAATATTGCGGCGCGTCGTAAAAAGAACGAAAGACAGGAAAAGAAGGCGAAATAACGTGCGGTAGCCTGCGTTTGGCAGTGAATTATACTGTCCGCCTTTTGCGGCCTGCTCTTTCGACATAATCGTACCGAGTCGAAGAAGAGAGTCAGGTGGCCCGTCGACACACCGGGAAATGTGATGGCGGATTTGGGATGGAGAGGACTATGCACACGGGTAAAATAGAGAAACGGGGCGAAAGAGGTAAGAGGGATTGTAGACTCCCGTGGGGTCTACGGCGCAGGCGGAAGAAGGATGGGCGGACGGAAACTGCTGTTTCATCTCTGACTCCGCCAACTTGGCAAGACCGCCGCTCTGTTTGCTTCCTAATTACGAAAGAGAGAGAGAGAGAGAGAGAGAGAATAAGACGCGGCGAGAGAGAAGGAGACGGGAGTGGGGGAGGAGGAAATGACGGGGTCATGCGGGAAGAGGGAGGGTGGGCTTCGAAGTGAATTCAACTCCACTGCACTCGCGGAATTAAGATTCCATTGTGCAGCCGAGTTTTGTGTGTGCCTTGCAATTTTCTGGTTAACCTGGTCGACTCCTGGCACGCCCGCTTTCCTCTCGCCGCATCGCGCGCTGCATGGAAGCCGCGCCGCGCGTCGTTCTGACGAAGATCGATGGCACACAACCGACGCCCCCTTCGATTTATCGTTCGCGACACGCGCGCTGGTTTTCCGCGATAATTCGTTGCGGGTGCGCGGGACGTTCGGCGGCGCGGATAGCGTCGTTGATCTTGCGAGACAAAAGCGGCCGCGCGGCGCATCGGCGACCCGTGTTATTCATAGAAGTCGCGACTCGATTTATGCGCCGGCGAGAAAAATTAATTGCACCGACGAATGTGAAAGCGAAGCGTTTCAATTCGACGTTATACGCCGTCGCGCGCGATGATCGATAGGACGATAGATTTCAACCGTTTTCCATGAACTGTTGCTAGAAATTATATTTTGAATATCAATGATGAAATCATAACAATACTTTGTTTGTTCTCCAGCGTTCATGAAATTTTGTCTCAGAGACGTGGAATATATGTAATAAACGATTATGTTGTAAATTTTATAATGCATAAATATATTTTATTATAATTTATCTTATTCAATATTCGGACTTTAATTATTTGTTTGAAGAAGTACTTTATTATTACAGATTGCAATTCTAAAATATGATACTATTACACATTTCTGAAAGTACACAGATTCGTCTTGCGGGAATCTCGACAAAGCGTGGAGGCAAACTTTCGCGGAGTGACTCGGCCGCGTCCTGTTAGTTATTAAACGTGGCCGTTAAGTACTGGCTGGCGGTGCAAGCTGTTGACCGTTGAAACGTTAGTTTCAAGATTACGGGACAATTTAGCACGCGGCATGGCGATGTAATTTTGCACGCATCCGACTGTGACTCATTGCCGGAAGTGCTCATTGCACAGAGAGAGAGAAAGAGAAAGAGAGAAAGACAAGGAGAGAGAAAGAAAGAACAAAGGGAGAAAATCATGCGGACGAGAAAATGTATATCTCATTAACACGTATAGTATTAGATCACTCGTTTTTTACAACATGCACTTCCACAATTGTAATCGTCTTTCCGGGCCGAAACTTTCCGAACGCGAGCTGAACGTTAGCGAACAATTAAATTGCGACAAGCCAATAGCTATTACTCTTCTTACCATCTAAACCCTTGCCTTGTTTCGGTCTGACTACCAATAGTGGCTTATCTACTTGCGCGTCCGCACATACTCTGTTTTATCTACTAGAGATGTTGCGAAGTAATCTCGCAATATTAGATCCAATAGAATTGCTAAATTTCTCAAATAATTATTCCAATTGTAAATAAGCTCTATATATACTCTATATGTATTCTAAAGTGTTCTAAAAATATTTTTATGTTTTCAAAAATTTTTATTTAATAAATTTCAAATATTTAAACAAATCTTTATTTGTTATGAAAATTTAAACCTATAGAAAGATATAATTTATGATTAATTCCATTAAACGCAGCTTTATAAAATCAATTTAAAAATAAATATAAAATCTACAAAGATGAAAAATTTATTTTGAGATATTATTTTGAGATATTTCGTGGAAATATTTCAGAAATATCATTATATCTCGAAAATGTTTAACACAATTGATACGCTCAGCTTCATCCCCTTTCTGCCTTCGATTTCTTTTATATTAAAACTCTAACATGTCCGGATATAACACATCCGTATATTCGCATAGTCCAAATCGCACGCGTGACCGCCGTGCTGAAACACGAATGGACGATTAGACGAATGGACCATTCTGTGCTAGATTGCGAGAGGAGCCCGCATGCCCGCAGTTCCCGGCTTTCTTTCTGCCTCGGGCAGTCCCGTAAATCGGTCGTAACCATCCAGCTTTTAAAACACGTCCGGTCCGAGTAATTAGTGGCCCGATCGGCCGCCAATTTGTGGATAGAGCTGCCGCAGGCTGCACTCGCACCTTGCAGTACGTATCTCCAGGCTGATATGCGTACGTGTGTGTGTGTGTGTGTGTGTGTGTGTGTGTGTGTGTGTGTGTGTGTGTGTGCGCGCGCGCGCGCGCGCGCGCGTGCATATATATGTTTTTGTATATGTGTCTGTGTGCAAGAACGGAACGCAGGTGCAATGCGTGCACATGTGCGAGAGAGAAAGCGACCTTTATCGATCGGCGACGGTAAAGAGATCGCGTATGTGTGTTGGTAAATGTGTACACGAGTAGAGACGCTCGATTCGTGGATGTGCGTGCGCATACGCTCGTGAAACCGCGCCGGATTCTCTCAAGCGTGGACGCTGAAGCTGAGAAGATAGTTGTTTCAATCGCATAGACTATTACCGATAGTCTATTTCGATAATTGAAAACTAACTAAACAGATCGCGGGGGATTAAATTGAAATAGATTTTTCGTTGAAAAAATAGTAAAGATCGTTCTTCTGAATAAATTAAGATTGCTTTGTGATAACTATTTTAAGTTATTTATTATCTTGTTTTCAGACTGAAGTGGTTTCTTTTTTTTTTCATTTTGCAACAATTGCTCTTGCCTCGACAACATTGCGCGGCGAGATTGCTTTACACAATCTGTGAATTTCAAACCGCTTCAACCGCTGCATGATATTAATTAAGTAAATGATTAAATTCGGATGAAACAATTAATTTGCGTATTTAATATAGATTATCGCGACACACGGTACGTCTAAATGAAAAGCGTCGGCCGTCGCCCATCCGGCTTTCCTGAAAATGTAATTACAATTCGCCGATTAGCGAGACGGAAAAATATGTAATTCCTGACAATTGCCATACAGCATCGGAATACCAGTATCAAATATGAAAATTAATTAATACGCTCGAATTCAATAGTTTATTCGATTCGCGTTACGTACTGATGAAACCCGCGCCAATCTCCGTCCGCCACGCCATGCCACTTGCGCTAAAAGCAATTACAAAACCAATAACAATACATACATTCGTGGAAAATATTCAAACGTACGAGTTCTGACTATATTTGTCGGTAATAACCATAAGCTTGAGTGATCAAAATGTTAGATCAGTTTAAACACTAGTTAAAAGCGCGTTTGACACATCTGGATGTATTATTATTTTTTAATTATTGAAAAATATAATTCAGTTTATCGTTCTTCCAATATCTTCATATGTGTCCTATAATTGCTTTTTTCTAGATGTTATTATTATTATAAAGACCGATAATAAAAGAGATAACATGTCGCTTTAAATGTAAATTATAACGCTATTTACTTTTTGAAATTAAATTAAACTCATCATAATTATGTTATTTGAATTTAATTGCGACAGTTATGCGCGTTATATGAAATAAATAATAAATTAAAATCATATGTAACGCTTGTTATATCAATGGAAATATGGTTTCTCTCTTTCCCTATCTCTCGTGACAAGATTAATTAAATCCAATATAAGACTTTCTAATCATCATTTCTTGAATTTTCGTTTGCTAATAACACGTTTGCTAGTAACATAATTGAATAAATATACAATTCTAAAATAATTGTAAAGTAACGATTGAGTTAGTTTCTCGTATAATTGCGTCCAATTAGCGCGACTTGATCAAACGTAAAGCCGATTTAAATTATTATCTTGTTATGATCCACTTGAGAACATCTTGAATGGGACATACGACAAATAGATACATGCCTATAGCATATACATGTGCATTTACGTGCAAATCATTATTGTATACAATCATGCACATAATCCCTCTGTATACGTCTTTGAGTGATCGCGTCAAGGATGATAGGGATGAGGGCGCGGCTACGAAAGGGGTAAGGCCTTTACAGAAATTGCCGTATTCGAGAGAATCAATCTGTGTTAAGTGCTCATACAACCAACCGATCCAGCTAATTTCTCGCGATTTCGAGCTCTGAGACGACACTTAACCGCGCGCGATACGGAAACCCTGTAGCGGTAGTCCGGTAATCTTGGTCTTCTCATCCCGCCATGACACTAACAAGATCGCGTTTATATCGTGAATGATTGCAAGCAATTATCGTTCCAGTAAAGACATACCTCATCCTGGACTTACAATTAGTGAAATATATCACTCTAAATTCTGAATATCTCACAACATCCTATTACATCATTGTAAAATATTAAAATTTATAATCATATACACGTAAAAATATCCATATGACTTGTGCATAAAAGATATGACACATATCCGAGTTAGTTTATAATATTCTTAATTTGTTATTGTCTCTAAGGTTATTTAAGATGAAGAAAAATATGCTCAAATTTCAATAAAGTGATAAAAATAAGAGGGAATCGACGTATGAAATATTAAAATAGTAACATTGAAATAATAATATTAAGATAGATATATCTAATCTAATGATGAATTCTTATGTCAAGATAAACAAATTATAAGCGTATTATGCAATAAATATGATATAAGGATAAATATAAGCATTAAGAGTGCTTTATATTTATTGCGGAAAAACGTCTTTAAAAAGCTTCGAGTATATCCATCAATCTCCGTTAATTAAGATTGTGTACAGTATCCAAATTAGTTGAACGAATATACAAATTAGACGGATACAGTTAGTTAGATACCATTATAGAACTGTCATGTTTTTTGTCAATTCGTGACACTTGACGATACGATTCGATTTTCGGCCACAGCCGAATATCGTGACGTGATAAAGGCGCTTTCGTGTCGAAGGCAAGAATCTAGCAGCTAAAATGGAAAACCAGAAACAGCTTTCGAAGTGAGTGATCGCGCCGCGAATGCTACTTTGCTTGTATGTGGTATCCGTTGAAATTACCCCGAGATTTATAGACAAAGGCGCGCGTCCTGGAGGCTTTTCTAATAATACACCGTCTAAAATTGCAGCCGTCCGGTTAACCTACTTGCCGAGTATTTCCGATGCGCCCGCTGGCTCATATACCTCGTCTGTAATGAATCGTTACGTAGCTTTTGGTTGCCGGTTGCCGCCGATTCGAGAACGCGAATAGCGGCCTACAGAGCTGTTCCATATAACCGATCTACCTATTTGCGAACCCACCCGATAGATTATGTGGACAGCCATTGTAGGAACTTCTGATAATAACACGCAATTTATGGGCAATCTGCTCGCAAAATACGAGTGCTTCGACACGACATTCGTCGTTTATCGCCTGTACCGAAAGATATTCCCCTTTCGACGACCGATCATCATAAATGAAAGCTTGATTTATAGATATATCGATGAATATTGATATTCACTTGTACAGAATATAAATAATTCTATAAAACATCTCTACCATCTAGAATGAGATCTCTTATCTAATTTGTTTCATAAAAATTTAATTGCTATTTTATTGTAAAATTAAAATTATGTAAATTTATTTTGTAGTTTACTTTGAGGTAGACAAATTTAATTACTGTATATATATATATGTTGTATAATCATTGAATTGGAAAAATAAATTATTTTTGTAATTATTTTTGAAAGAGCAATTAAAATTCGCTATTTGATTTGATAAAGTTTGAAACATTGCGAATTATTGTCGCATATAAAATCATTATTATTATCTCATTTAAACATATTTATAATTAGGAAATGCACAACGTAAATAACGCAAATTAGTGTTACAGAAACCAATGACTAATATTAATTGGAACGATCATTATTTTGTGATTTATATGACTTCATCTGATGAGATTGTGCTGGATTTATTTCACTGTGAAATTATGTTAAACCTGATTAATCAATTATTTAAGATTCACCATTGTAAAATTACTAAAACTAATCGACGCGCACGCGCATTAATTTATCGATTATTTGGCTGATGGAAATTTTCGCCACTCGCAAATTAAAATTATTAAAAGTGATTAGCGGAAGCTAATAATCCGTTATTTGCGGCGTTGTTCGAATAAAATAAGCAACCACAAATTAAACCTATTTTACGAATCTTTGAGAGTCAGGGCGTGTGTATCATTTAACATTGCGGGAAAGTGCTTTGCGCGTCCGAGGGTTAATTGTGAAAGTAAAGCAGAGATGTCTAACTACACCTCTCCGCCTTCTGTCTACGCAGTTCTTGCCCCGTGATTCTCTCGGCGCTCTCAGGGAACTTGGCCGCTTTAATTGAGTCGCCCGCATTTCGCAAGCGAGCGTTTCGCACACGTGTTGTAGACAAGCGGACATTTCCAGAAGTTCACCTTCGTAAAGAGTCTTTCACACGTGACGCGCTTGCTCGTAACAAACTACATTAACACGAAGAGTGCCTTTTCTCCCCCCCCCCCTCTCTTTCTCTCTCTCTCTCTTTCGCTTTTTCTCCTCTGTTCCATTTTCTTTTCCCTTTCTTCGCTAATCTCGTCCATTTTCGAATAAACCAACTATAAACGAGCAGAGATACTCCTACGAGATTTACGACAGGCTATTTGTTGGATTATAGATAGCTTGTATTGTTCTGAACTTACTGGTGCGGGCAAACTAAGTCGCGGTTTCTCATAAAATTTCGGTGAAAAGGGACACGCGTCATTTGTTACTCAACAACTGCCATAAAAGTTGCGCATGACACATCCAACTGTTGTGCATTCTGTAAATACAATCTGTAAAATAAGGTTAAATAAAATATTCTATTTCTGTACGTTGCATTTTTTTTTTTTACTATCGTCATAATGATCGGTATATAATATCCCAGAAAAAAATGTATCAATCTTTCCACTGTAGATTAAAAGAGAATTAAAGTAGCTTTCTTCGTTAATTAGTTAACATTAAGTAGAGCGAGTGCTATTAAGTAAATTCTATTCATTCTTGAACGACGAAGTCCCCGAAGTATTTTGCATGACGCCGACCATCGTGGACGAATGTTAAAAGGGAAGGACTTCTTAAACATTCCTTGTGCTCTTTCACTTCCGGCTCGCCGTCGTCGGGATCGAGTTTAACTTCGCTAATATACTTTTGCGCCTCGCTGCATAGAAGCGAGATGTATCCGCGTTTCAGTAATCGGCTGAACTTCCACGACAAGCGAGTGAACTTCGAATGAATAAAGTTTGCGGACCGGGGAAAAAGTAGACCGCGCCGCTTCTTTCCCTTTGTTTTCGCGGAGCCGTTGATTAATCGATGATAATACGTCGACTTTAGCGTCGACTAACTTTAAGAAATAGCTCTTAAGTGGCGGCGGTGCTAGCAGCATGAAACTTATCGGAAAATGTTCCACTAATTGATATTTTGCTTGTGACGTCTTATACGAAAGAATTAACATAAATAGGTAAGATTAGTATTTAAATAATTTATTCTAATAATATTCTAAATTAATAAAATACGATTTATACTACAATCAAAATTCAATTAAAATTTATTGAAAGTAAAGAGTAGTTTGGTTTTTTATACTCATTTTTATACTCATTACTCTGTTTCACAAGGTATAAAAATCTGCGCGTGTTTCCTTTGATGAAACCATTGCGAAACACCGTTTAATATTATGTAAGCTGTTTCGCGTTTAGGATAATTGTATCTCTAATTTATTTAATGAGATTTTACCAGCTTTTTATTCCCAATGGCGAAATTAGCCAGCGGCCTTATAAAATTAAACATTCTAATGCATGTAGATGCAATTGCGGCCGTTTCCCTGGAGAAGCTTTACGTGCGAGCAAGCTTTTTAGTTTCCTCGTGCGATAATCGTCAAAAATTTCTAGTACAACGTCCTTTCCATTTCCACTCTTGCACACTATCTTGCATAACCATATATGCGGTTTAACTTCTCACGATAAATTTAAGCTTATGTTTATTTAATTGCTCCTTGCAATTTAATTAAATTTCACCGCTCAATAAAAAGTCCCAGATAATCCTTGAACAAAAGAGGTGGATTTCCATCCATATTTTCCAGATATTCCTATCTTTATTCATGAAAAAGAAAATAATGGCTTGTGTAATCAGAGTATAATCGGATTTCGTTATATTTTTCAACAAAAATTAATAGTCTTTATTCTTTAATAGTTATATTAATGTTTAAACTACGTAAAACAATCGATTTTACAAATTTCGATTCTAAAATCCTAAATTTTAAAATCTTACAAATGATATTTTCTTTGCAATATGGACGCTTTTAGGTCAATATAATTTTCAATAACAAAGCAATACTATCAATAATTTCTTTAAGATCTCAGTATATTAAGAGATAGCAAAACTTTTACCATCAAATTTCATTCTAAATATTCATCTTCAAGCACTAGAAATTTTATAAAAATATTATACAATTTAACTGTTCTAAATTCTAGACAATCAAAGTCCCTTACGTTGTATCAAACTTCAATTTCTGGGATATTTAAAATATCTTCAGGAAAATTCATCTTAAATATCAGATGTTCGAACTATTTTATTACTAAGAACATTGATTTAGTACATTTTTACAAAAGGAAGAGGCTTTACGTTAAAATGTTAAATGCTTATTTTTCATTAAGTGATACTGCCTGCGTGCTTTCGCAAGCTTGCATGTACTCGGTAATAAATTCCAATCTTGCAGTCTAAGGTGTTGCATCGCGTTTTTGAGCCAAATACAGTTGGGTCGATGCATTGGTAAACTTCCTCGGCAACTTTTAAGCTTGTTTAAAGTGGCAACTTTTATCGACCATTACTCACGTCGAGAGGCGGTTTTAACCGATTAGTTCGCTATCAGAATCGATAGCCGCGGTGCGTAACATGCGTAATGGAAGTGTCGTGTTCATCTATACTATGTGCTGTATTCTATATACATGTATTCTTGTATCCACATGAGCACCATATATTGAGCAAAAATACGATAGCCAACATTCGCTTGCTGACGATGTCTGAGTACTTAAAAACTTGTTGAAGCATAGTAAAGTGAAATATAAGAAAGAGAGAGAGAGAGAGAGAGTGAGAGGGAGAGAGGGGAGGGAGAGAGGGAGAGAGGAAGAGAGAAAAGAGAGCGAGAGAAAGTATGTCAATATTGTTAGCAGGTAACTCAGTCAACATTTGTTGATTGTTTGCACTGGTCATTTTTGGTCGGTCAACATAGAAACCGCAAATGCGGGTCACCAAATGCGGGCGATGTGTAGGTAACTTTGCAAACACTGTAACTTTCGTTTTCGCATGCAAGAGTATATCGATCGCGACAAACAATTTAGGAAAACCTGTTAATATTTGGTTAGGATGCCCGCAATCAATTGGCAATATGCTAATTACAATATATATAAGTCTGGCTGTTTGCATCTCTTAATTTTTTAAAGATCATTAAATATTTACATCAAAGACATGTTACATCAAGATATAAATAAAGTCAATGTATTTATTAAATAAACACAAATAACAGAAGTTTATTAAAAAGATCTTTCAAGTTCTTGAAAAATGCCAAATCTCTCTCTCTCTCTCTCTCTCTCTCTCTCTCTCTCTTTCTCTCTCAATAATATTAAATTTTCATTTTCAATTAAATTAAATACCTAGTTATTTAAATAGAAAATTCAAATAAAACCTTTATTCCAAAGATAAATTTTGATGTGATGTATATACAAAACTAGATCTTAAAATCTTTATAGCAATGATTAATTAGAAAGAAGCGATTTTTTCTTCTAAGATCTTTTTCATTTAAAAATGAAATATGTTAATATAAAAGAACGACAACCGCAAAATTGCGCACATTTCACATTTACTTTCGTTTTGCCGGTTATGATATATAAGTTTCGTGAATTCGATCGCGCTCATATGGACCATTTCACTTCGTTCCGGACGAAAAATACTTCGATTATACGAGACATGTATCTATCGTAAAGAACCAATAAAATCAATATTATACAAAAGTGTCCCTTTCGTAACGAACCAATTTCACGTCGGTCAAAGTAAATCGTTGCGGTATGGGCGGTATGCATGGTATCGCGTAACTCACCATCGTTTCGCGTTCGTATACCCCGTGGTAAATATTCGTTTCCCCGATATTTGCCGAAACTCATTGCGCATGCAAACCGTCCGTGTATAAATTTATATAAAATTATATCTCTCTTTGAACATATCGTTCGGATTTACGCAGCGCGTATGTGTATGTTTGCGCGTTATTCTTTGTTTGTGTTCTCCCTCCTCAACACCAATGCTTTTCTCGATGTGCATCTGATAAATCCGACATGACATTAATCTGTCGTACGTAACATACAAGGGATGTTAAAATTTTACCGCGCAAAATTTTTCATATATTTTTATGACTATAAAATTGATTTTTTTTTCATGGAAAATGTCTACTTGTCAATCTTTTCTATTATCAACAAACGGCCGGAATGCAATTACATAAAGTTTTATTATCCGTTGAAATGTTATTGGATATTAAAATATTATATACATATTTTTATATAAATTATTAAAATATGCCAGGAAATATTTAGCGTTTAACATTGAAAAAAAAAAACGTTATATTTGGAAATGCTCTTGCAGAAATGGAGAAATATCGACTCCGAGTACACTTAAGGCTCTGCCATTAAAATTAATGCAGACGTTTGCGAGACATCTCGTACACGCGAGGTGTCGAAATCTAATCTGCATTCTGTATTCCACTTCACGCTGCAGATGTGCCCACGGTACCGAATGCGCTTCCGGGTTAGTGGCGATATTGCCCTTTACGGAGGAAAAACATCTGGGGACTGGAAACCCCGGAATGGCACGTGAAGGAGCCATAAAATCGATATTGTAACGCGACGAACTATCTCGCGCGGTAACGAACCGTTCCCATATCGGTCGAAGTAAATCGCAGATCGTACATACCGTATCAGGGATATATGTGTAACAAACGAGCTCCGCTCGTCTTTCTCTATCTCTGCTTTATTCCTTTTTGCCTCCTGTGGGTCCTTTTCAACGTACGCCTCGCCCTCGAGTCTAAGGCCATAAAGACTGGGTCTCTCGGGTAAAAGACGGCTCGTTAAGAACGCGAGCCGATCTCTCAGCTTCCAGCGGTAAGCACGAATGTATACGTGTGGACCCGAGGGGGCTTACCACACAAGAAGCAGGGCAAGCCGAAGAAATAGTGGGATAATATGTGTATCTATGGTACGTCCAAAGGTTATTATACTGATCAAAGAGGCGGTCGAAACATGTGATGGCGGAGCGAGAGAAGTTCGAGGGATGGGAAAGTATCTTATTGGAGAAAAAAAAAAAAGAACACCGAGAACGTTCGATAAATATACCGGATAAAATGGATGACAGTCGTGACAGGGTCCGTCTTCATTTTCTGCAAAGATGCCACTGATGCGTATTAAGGGATAGTATACTTTTTCGTAACACTAAGGATCTTTCAACGATCGATCGGCGGTAACAATGCGAATCCATCAAATAAGCGCTAATGGTGTTCAAATATTAAGTTACTTGAATGACCATAGACTCGAGGGTTTGGCTAACAAAGCCAACGACGTTGCGCGGTCTCTAAAGTCGGAAAAGTCGCGATGTAATTAAAATACTTACGAGCTAACGAAGGTCGGAAATGAATGGCTCGTTGATAACTCAAAATCGCCTCGTCATAATTTTTTCTGCCCTGCTGTAAGATGCCCCTGTAACAAAGAAACAAAGTTTCTTGTTAATGTACATTCTAAGTTTTAATATAATATTTTGTATTAATGTAATTTTCATCTCGACAAAAAGAAAAAGTTTAATCAAATCAGAATTAACAAAGATATTAAATTAAGTGAGTAATATCATCCTCGATGTTAAATCCAATAATTTGTTAACAAAACAAATTAGTTGTACGGTGTATCTGGTTTATTTTTTGTTATTATGTTATATTTCAAGGTTTGAAAAGGGAGAGGGGAGGAGTATATCACTCCGATATATAATATCAAAATGTCAAACGTCGTGAGAAGAAAGGAAAAGTTTTCCGTCTCTTAGACAGTGAGCGATTAATCTTTCCTCGAAGGACGTCACTTTCAGAAACGATATAAAAATATTACTTGTCAAGGCGATGACTTATCGCACGTGTGGTCGCCGTTCTATGCGATGGGATTAAATTGCGAGCGCAATAAGTGCGATTCGTAATACCCATATATGGCGGGAAAATCTTTCGCGAAGCTACATATTTTAGAAAGGACCCACCGCGCTTCGGCGCCACGGTGATTAATCTTCCGGCATAAGTTGTCATTCGAGAAATAATGAAAATATCACTTGTCGACAGGTAAAGTATAGTCGACCAGCCGGTAGACGACTTGCGCAAGCACTGTCGCTGATATATTTTTCTCGTCGCGCGTTATCGAAATCGGACTGGCCGATATGGCGCGCAGTTATTTTTCTTACCTCGCGTGTTGCGTTATTTTTCTTACTTTCCGACTAGAGTTGAACAGAATTTTGCAAAGAGAGAGCCCATATCGAGGTTCAGAAAATATTTGCCTTTCGCAAACTGTATCTCCGTACACATTTTTCAAATTGCTGCTCCGAAATGAGATTACAATTTACATACGCTATTTAAGTAATATCTAATTTAAAGGTGAGGAAAAAGGAAGAGAGAGAGAGAGACAAACACGAGCGGGGCCGCGGGTGTACGTGTGTACACGCGTATGATGATTTATTATGGAGATTCTTCATAAAGATTCGCGCTTCAAAATCTCGACCACGCGAACTTTTCTAACGAAGCGCGTTGCGTTTACAATTTGGATTGGCTCGTAAATTACTAAGTGAACAAAGTTTGCTGTGCATTCCGCTCCGGTGCATTTCTGCGCCTCACGCGAGAGAGACTATACGCTGCCTTTTTCACCAGCCTCGTTAATGTCGAGATATAAATTAACGCCGGCGAATTCTCTGACAGTCAAATCTTTACGGGTTAATAATTACTGGAAATCCTCCGTTCGTGGGGCATCCGTGGAAGCTCCTTCCTCTTTTCTCAGAAACGACTAATTTGTTATCAAAATTACGGATGTATTTAGCGCACAAACCAAACCTTCGCGTTGACGTAGCGTCGCGAGAAAAATTATACTAATGAGGCGCTTTGTGAACCTGCGACGAGCGACGAGCTTAAAAAAAGGTGAAAATGACGGAGGAAGAGGAACTGGAGACGGGATGGAACGGGATATTTCCTTTTCTGGCGCGCGAACCGGCGGGATGAAGAGAATCCCTGTTCGTTAACGAGCCGCTACTCTGCGTTCGTTAACTTTCAACAAGACGAAGACTCTCGCGTATACATATACATCCGTCACTTTGCCAGCTCCTTCTCCTGTAACAATCTCCAGTTTGCGCCAATTTGCAATTATATCTGTATTCTGCTTAATTTGTTATTCAACTCTCGGTCCGTTTACCGACCGTGTACTATGGCGATTTAGTAAATCCTTTCCCAAGCGGTACAAATTTGTAAATCATGTAGTAAATGTATTTAGTGAGGGAGACATAAGAGACGACGAATAAAACTAAAGCTTTCAGTAAGAGCTAGGAAAAAAAAATAAATTTTTTCGCGAATAAACAGCTTACCTTACGTCAAATAAGTTACATTAAAAATAAAATAAATAATTGCTAAAAAATTTTAAGACCGCCATGTCCAAAAAGTAATAAAACTTTTATTTTTATTTTTAGTCCTCTGATACTTTTTCTTTAAAAATTTATTTCCGCTTTCCAGCGAACCAATAAAAATATTTCATGACCAGCAAGATATAAAACTTTCTGTCTAATTCCTGCCACTATTGTTCGATCGAGAGTTACTAGCCGGGTGTAGAACTGAAGCACGGGCCAATTTACACAGACGGTCGTGCCAGGGAACGAAAAGACAAATCGCACGCGTAATATCCCGCTGTCGTTCGTTTAAAACGCGAAACTTAATAAAGCGACGTGGCGTGTCAAATGCTGTTACTGTCAAATCCGTGGGCACGGCACACCAGCTTCGTGATAGTTCGAACGAGACACGGGTTTATTCCTATCCACATATGGATAGAATAAATCGTAATTGTTCATTGAAATCACACAGATATAATTATACAATTATTCTAGATTTTAATAGCTCGATAGCAAGATATTTTTGTAATGACAATTGCGTTTTGCGATGGTCAATTTCTACGATAAAACGGAAAAAGATTTTACTATTCGGAAAATTTCGTTTATATTTCTTACGTTGTAACGAGACATGAGAAAGGAAAGGAAGAAAGGAAGGAAGGAAAATGGTACGAGTAATGCGCCAAATACGCAGAAACAGCCGCTGAATATCTGGCCGTTTATGCGGCGGGCCAATAAAATAGAAACGTCCATAAAACGTTTGGCATAACACGAATATGCCGATAAAAGCTCAGCGAGGAGCGTCGAAAAGTTGCTTCGGTTGCCGCAATTCACGAAGCGCGTATCTCACCTTTTCCGAAAATGTAAGCGCGGTATGTTGTGAGGATGTACGATGAAATTTTGCGAGATGTTATTTCAAATCAAACGCAATGACAGTCATGACATTGGTGACGATCATCGATTACTTACTCATCAACAGCGATGTGTAGAATAATCTGTATAAAGTGTAGATAGTAAAAGATAAGTTAATTCTCAAAAATTTTATGTTTATTAATTTTAATGTTTCACACTATTATATAACAATTAATAAATATGATGATTAATTTATATAACAATTAATAAATATGATAATTAAAAGTATAATTTTTTTTTATGTTAAAGAGAACTTTTACGAAATACTCGTAAAATTTAAGAAATTTCAATGTTTCACACGACATATTAGTAAAAGCATTTTAAATAAATAATTTGATTATGATTATAACTTTAATCAAATATTTCTATTTGCAACCCGATTTACATAGCATAACATGACGTAAGATAAATTTGACATTTAAACATTTCTTTATTTTAATATTTTAAATAATACGTGTTTATTGAAGTGACAATTATTTATCTAGATACAAATTAATTATCTATTTATGTTACGAAGGCTATTCTTACACAATCTATGGACAATCTCACTGACTCTTTTATTATTAGAGATATTAATACGTAATGTCTCCATCGAGTAATATTGGAGAATGAATGTTTAAGATCACGATGTTTATTATTCATTTAAAACTTTATTTTCAGTGTATGCAATTAGAAAGCAGTTTATTATTAGAAAATTACCAAAGCATATCATATAATAAATTATTACAAATTAATTGTGCAACTCGCGCTAAAGTTATGTAAAAATGAACTCACAAAATAAAGTCACTGTAAAAATACGGATTGAGTGATGCGAAATAAATCAAAGGAAGCAAATAGACGAGATAAGTTTAAAATTTCATTAAAATATTTGGATGTTTATATCCTACCGGACGTTTCATCGATCGGACTATGTCCTGGCTAACTAAATTTAACTAAACTTAACTCGTACAACTTTACTTCAATGATAGCGATCATGCCTGTTCTCTGTAGACTGTTCAATAATGGCATGTGAAATATTCGCAAACCTGAGGATTTAAGCCCGATATAAAAATTCAGACGTATAAAATATATATTTAATTACGCGTAAATGTGGATTATAAGAGAGGGAGAGGAGGAGAGAGGAAATTCTCATTAGTATTAAATTATATTTCAGATTGTTCTCGCGTAATTAAACGGACAATTAGAAATAAAAATCGATAGAGAGATGACAGCTTTTATTATAATAACGAGAAATATGCGTTATGATGATTATACGTACAATGCGACGTGCATTATTATAATTTGAGAAAAAGCGGGACCGTAATCTCCCCCGAGAATAGTGCAAATATCGACGCGGAACTAAAAAATCGTAAAAAATACGTCGCCTCTGGTTTACTTTTTTTATTTTGCTATATATATATATATATATATATATACACGTGCGCATTTAAAAAATGTTCGATATTAAATTTTCAACGGAGAGCCTCGTCGACCGACATCGATATTTAAAAAATCGTTAATATTTGTGCATAGCAGTTACGCACTTCAATGTGCCGCTAATTTCTTGCGTGCGTTTCGCGGCTGTGCAAAACTGCGGTAACATAAATCATGCGCTTCGCCTCGCGCGTTTCCGCGTTTAATTATGCATCTCATCGCAATGTGATAACGCGTACGATGCATACGCCTAAAAAGTTGATTGCGCGCATAAGCGTATGAAAAACGTATATACGCGTTGGATTCACACAAAAACTTAATAATCTCATAAATAAATTGTCCGCGTCATTTTTATGCATAATGATGATTTACGTTTATAACGTTATGTTAAGAGCTATGTCATAGTAATAATTATTCATCACCATTTTTAGAATCACCGCAACCACCGTTCTCACTACTAGAGCGTTATGTTATATTCCTTCCAAATTCAGCATTCGCAATGGTTTTTCAGGTCACTTGTCCGCGCCACGTTATTGAAATCTCGAAATATTCATTTAAAGCACCGCCAGAACGTTAATGTCATCCGTTTCGAGGCAGATTGAGGAAATGAGCCATAAGTCATACCATCTCGTGATTGTCAATCTAATCTGAAAGTCCACCTTAAAATATCATCAACATCGCGTACACCACACTTTCGCCCGTCACTCGACTTCAATTTCCGCGTAAAAAGTTTCGCGACGGAACGGTCATCTGGCAAAGGTGGCGGACGAAAGAAGGGGGAGAAAAAAGAAAGACAAAACATCTGCGACGACTTATCGGGCGCGATGCCGGAACGGGGGCGGATGTTGTCGCGGCGTCGATAGCGCGGGGTGTTAATCGCCGATCGCAAAACGCTAGCCACGGAGGTGGCCGAGCAAGGCGGGGAGGACGACGACGGGGGAAGGGAGGAAGGGAGCGGGGGAGAAACGGCGGTGCGATAAACCGCGCCGGTCGGCTTATGGATTTCGCAATGGCGACGATCGATAATGCCTGAATTGCAGTCGGAATAAAAACGGCAATAAAGGCACGAACGCGCGCGCGGCATCGGCCGTCGCGATGGCGACGACGATCTGCGATCGGCGGAGCCGGGCAAAAGCAGCTGATATCGATCGTGCGAGCTATCGCGTTACCGTCGCATTATCTTTACGATTATTAAATTCAGCCGTAATCTCCCGGGCTATCGGACGTGCAACGATCGTTTGTTACGTCGTTGCGTCAATGCGGTGGATTTCATTGCCGATGGTATTCACAATCATCCCGTTCCGCGTATGCACGTGCATCGGGGGCGGAGGGGAGGAGAGGTGAGGGGAGTCGAGGAGGAGAAACCGTCTTTGCCACTCGCTGGAATTTCCTGTCCCATGCAAATTTCACGTATCAAATTATTACGGGAGAAACGCGCATTACTACGCGGATACTATGGCCGGGCATACTTGCGCCGAGGTACGCGCCGTTGAATTACATCGTCGAATTTACATCGCTCCGGACGGAATTCCGGTGACAATAGGGGCACTCGATCTCATCGATATCCGATCCGGTCGGGTCAACTTCTCCGCAAAGTGCCCAAAAACCGGCAAATCGCGGCTGCTTATTCGCGACCGCCGCCTTTCGTCAGCCGTATTTCCCCGGCCGGCATCAATTCCGCCCCGTCCACCACGTTCGTCAGAATGCATTTATCCCGAATGGCGCCGCAACGACGACGACGACCGTCACCGCCATTGTCACCGTCGTCACTGTCATCATCGACGTTGCCCGTACCGAATTGCTCGATCGACTGCCGCCATTGTCACACGGAGAATCTGTGTGCGGCGTATTTGTGTCTGTCCGATGGTCGCTAGCGGTTATCTCTGGTGGTCATACGCGCCAGACTTTTCAAAATCAGGACCACGGATTTTCAGCCGTGCACGATGACTCTAAAATCCGCAAGTGCAAATACGAGAGAAATCGCTGTAAAACAAACATTGCGAGGCATCGATAGCGACCGAACGCGCGCTTTATCCCTCGCCTTTCCTAACAGGGAAAAGATAAATACGGAAGGTATAAATATATATATATATATATATATATATATATATATATATATCCTATATCTCGAAAAGAAGAGAACACGATTGCAAAAAAAGTTTTAAAATCCATGGAATTACATCTCTGACGTTGTCGGGATAAAGTTTTGTTACGTTAAAAAAAGAGATTGTGTTTCAGCGAATAACAAGCGGATATTTTTTTAATAAAAGCATAAATAGTGCGCTCTTTTTATTTTCCACTTGTAATGTTCTTTAGAGAGACTCTACTTTCGCATGTTTGCATGTATCTATGTATTTCCTTAGGGATTTTCTATCTTTATAGAACGCCGCCATAAAGCGATCCTTGATGTGATCACCGATGCTCAGAGATCGCCTCGGCTCTCGCTTCGTTCTTCCGACTATTATGTCTCGGACACATTTATTCTTATTACTCTATGGAAAATTGGTCGTAAACGAAAATAAGGCCTGTTGTGACCGCACCGCTGATAATTGAAGCCTTCTTTTCTTTCTCGTTCGAAGCACCGCGCACGATTCCGTAACGATCGAGAATTTACGACACTCTCACTATTTTAATGATTGCCTTTCAAGGGTTGGAAATAGAAAGAGACAGAGAAAAAGGGACCGTGCTCGGTGAACTCTTTCGAGCAAGGCGCAAACAGAGGACGACGCCAAGCGTTGGGATATAAATCGCGAGGGACTCGGCGCAATTTTATGTACTCTGCCTCGTAAAAAAGAATTTATAACGATTTTATGCGGCGCAAGCGAGTGAGCGAGCATGCGCCAGTGCTGTCTTATCGGCGATTTCGAGAGAATTTATGTTTATTAATTGTTTATCGGATCGCAGGGCCGAGAAACGATCGACTTCTATGTACAAAATGTCACGGCGGAAAATACGATTGCAACGCTAGTGCCAATATTGCCGTTATAACAAAGTGATTTATGTTCAAATTTGCGCGAAGATCGGGAGTCTTAATGCAATTTAAATGTATTTAGCATGATGAATAATGCATACGATATATATAAAGTCAACTGTTCATTATATGCTAACTGAAATATCGAAAGATAGAAACTTGTCTTGATACGCTTTTTTTCATTAAAATTAATACCAAGATTTATTATACTTTATACTTTTTTCTGCTGCTTTTGCTTTCTGCTATCTCTGTGGTAAAATATTAAGTTAATTTTTATAATCGGTTTCTTAGAAGTGTTACAGCAGCTTTCGAAAGCCAAGAATAACTTGCCGATAGCGCCACCCGCTTGTTATAGTCTTTGTGGAAGAATATAATCGAATGAAAATTCCCTATCGAATGCTTCTCGTGCTCTTTATGCGAGTTACGAAGTTGCTCGATACCGATGAGAAAATTTCTGTGAAAGTTCTAAGTGCAGTTGTATTTTTTATTTTGCGTTATTGAAAGTATAATTATCACCTTGTAACAACAGGAAATAATTAATTAATAAAAAAAATAAATAATTAATAGTTGTGTATCATAAATATATATATATATATACTATGAAATATTATTATTGGTAATACATGTAAAAATACAAGAATAAACTACATTTTTAGGAGATGATAATTGATATCGTTGTATATAATAAGTATATAATTTTGAATGATTCAACGATATTTTTTACTTTTCGTTTTAAAAAAAATTTCTTATTATACTTATCTTACAAGAAAGATATAAATTCGTTCAATGACAAAACAATGACATGATGTATTATTTCTAAAATATATTTTATATTTTTTTAAGAAATTAACAGATTTTTTATTTTCATCTTTAGATGATGTAAAAGATGATTTATAATTTTAGACAACAAGAAATATCAATTTTTTTTTAGCTTTTTATTTTTTATGAGTATACCTTTTCACAGAACATGTATTTGCAAAATTAATGTAGCTTCTCAGTTTTATAAAAATAGCTGAATGTCCAGTTCGACAAGATCCGCCTTAGGTTAGTAAAAAAATTTGCCCAGATATTCTTATAGACAGCAATCGGTGGTGAAAGAAGTGGCCACGTCAATAAGATACGATAGTACTTGACGAATATAGCCGAGGAAGCAGCAGGTTTTTCGTAAAGTCGGGTCTGCTGTTCCTTGCCACTTTTGGCAACGTTCCCATGAAAAAAGGTGCTTGAACTTTCAACTCTCGATAGAGTAGACTACGACAAAAATCAGTCACATATGCGATAGGACTTTGATCCGAAAATATCAAAGAAATTTTTTAACATTTAGTATCTGTCTATTTTAAAATAGAACATCCAAAAATGTTTGTAAAAAAATAGAATAGAAAACGAGACAAAATTTAAAAGACACCGTAAATCAAGTTAGCAAACTTAAAATAAGATAGTAATTTTATCTTGCATTTGCCGAGTGTATCTCAATGCAATAGTTATTTAATCTTGCTTTCTTATAATCTTTTTCTCTGCCTGCAGTCTCGAAAGAGTTTCCAATAAGAAGCAATTTATTTAATTAAAAATAAATGATCAAAAAAGCTGTAAATATATGTATATAGAAACGATAACAAATGAGCTATTGTTTTCCTTGGAGAAGGAATTAAATTCTTTAAAAATAGATTTCCGATAAGAAGGATGGCTATAATTAATTGAAAGATTGTAAAAGAAATAACTGATACGTGTTATGAGATCGTAACAACTATTTTTAAATTAAACGTATGATGTATACGTCGATGAGCGATGATACAAAAGATAAGAGCCGATTGAATTTACGGATTGACATTTTTCCTCGTACTTCTAATTTTATCACCAAACATGTCCGACATAGAGTTTATAGTTGTAATGGCAAACTTTTGATTTGTAGTTACAATATATAATATACGTAATCCCAGTAAATCTAAAACTCGCATTCCGTTTATTGGAATTCTATTTAAGCATCCTAAAGCATATTTTAAACTACGTAATTAACAAGCATTATATACATAAAAACAAAAACTGCATAAAAAAACTTTCACAATAGTTTTAGTCTACAGGAAATATTAATTATGAAATTCCTCATTAATTCGTGAATCGTTGAAATTTTTCACGTGGAACGCATCAAAAATATCTGAGGTATTAAATAGTATTAATATTATTTATTAAATCATATAATATTTCTCGTTCAAAAATAAATCTCTTTCGTGCTTCTTTCAAGCTATAATGGAATCGGAACGATTACTGCAATTATATGGCTATTATATAGCTAAATAACGAATATTCGAGAATATGTATACATATTCTCCTCTTTTTAAATGGTTGCAACACAACACAGGACAGAAGCCTGTCCTGATTCGAAGGTATCGATTTAAGGTATCGCGCGTCATTCCCCCTCTCCCCTTCTATTTTCCCCTTCTATTTCGTTCTTTCTCTTCACGATAAGTTCTACCGAATGATAAAGTTCTATCGAATCGATCATCATTCCGAAACGAATTAGTATTGTATCATGCGTCATACCTATCATTTGCACGCCTCGTATTGAACGTGGCTAGTGGAAGCACTCTCGAGGCCCACTCGGGGATTCACCACGCCGTGTCGAAGTTGAAAAAGTGTTAAATCCGCAAACATCAAAGGGACGAACTAGCGCGAAATGTTTCACGCGACGTCGATGTTTCAATCGGTATCTCTCGACGCCGTGATACATCGGCAGCGATTTCTATCAGCACTCTCGTTTTCACGAGGTCAAGCTCTGTGAAAGAGCTATATTCATCCAGCGGCGGAAAATCATTTCACGTATCTCTTGTCACTTACAAACGTGAAGTACCATGAAATTAAAATTATTTACTTGAAATACTCAATAAACGTTTACCCGAGTTTTACAATCAATTTATAAAAAAAAATATATATATATATATATGTATCTATATATATATTTTTTAATCTTCGAAATCGTGAAAAAAGAAACAGAGGGATATATACGCCATATATACATGATTTTTAATATGAAACGAGAGCTTGGGAACTTTAATAGTTGAAATTCTTATACCGTAAGTAGTTTAACCTATTTTAAATCAGACCACTCTCTAAACCATTCTCACTTTAGGCGAACGTTTGTCCAGCTGTTTTCGCGTGATGCGATAATAAACAGGCAAACAAGAAACTTAATTTCACTCACATAAACGCAACACGGTGGTTTGTGGTCTACTTGCTAGGTACACAGTGTGTTTTAGCGGGGGGAGAAGGGGGTGGGGGGGGGGCCTATCGTGCCGATACTCTTGCCAGGTAACCTGCATCAACGAACGCGCGATTTTAACGAGAGCTCGTCACGCTCACGCGCTCTGTTCATTAATGAGTCGTTCGTATGTAATTTGCGGTTTCAAACTGTTTTTCTCCCGTCCAATGATGCTCGCTGAATTATGCAGTTCGGCGATGCGGAGAAAGCGGACCGATCGGCGCGCGTTTCTCTCTCGTTCCGTGTTTTACGGCGGAGAATCGAAGATAAATATTTTCGATTTGTAAAAGCGGAGCGCGGAGCGCAGAGCGCTCGCGTGGCATTCGTTGAAACATTCTCGCGATTATTTAACTCGTCTGGACGTGAAACAAATGTAATATTCGATTGGCAGACGCCTAATTCATCGCTAGTCGTACTCCATACGTGTGTCGATGCGCGCGCGTGGGGTGTGTGTGTGTGTGTGTGTGTGTGTGTGTGTGTGTGTGTGTGTGTGTGTGTGTATTTGCTCACTCGATAATGCGTACCCGAGTTATGTAGTTCACACACACACACATATATATATATATATATATATATATATATATATATATATATATATATATATATGTATATATATATACACGCACACGTGTGCGCTTGTGCATACACAGAGACGACCGTCACGCAACGTTCAATAAAGCTCGGGACAACACCGAGAAAGCTCACGCATTGTTCCTAACAATATAATATGTCACTTGAATCGCGATGTGTTATTCGGATGCATCGAACGCTGTCTTTAGTATATCGCGGAGAAAATCCACGCGAGAGAAGATAATTTATGAAGAGCATCCAGCTGTAATCACGTGGTAAGCCTACTCTCGTAACGATAATTACGTGACCCGCAAGATGACGATGGTACTAGGTAAGATAGAGTTGGATTACATCCAAGAAACGACGTTACATGGCGAACACGCTACGGTGACACGTGACATTTCGACGAAAAATGCATTTTGCTCTTTATTGTGGTTAAATTTAAAAAGAAATTGAATTGCAATGGACGTTTACATCATGATAAATAAAAATACATTATTTAGAATTACACATTTGCAAACAGTGCGATAGCTATAAAAATAAACAATAGCGATTTCGATATCGATAAAGTTTGCTCAATTTCCTCGGCACTGATATTCAACAAAATAATGTGTCCACATTTATATTTTGCTTCAGCGTCACGTTTATGTTGAATCATTCTACTAGCTTTCGTTGCATTGTATTTATCAAATAATATGCTGTTATTTTTAAAATAAAAATTTTGTTATCCATCAGCATGATGTTTTGAAATAACGATAATAGTGTGATAAACGAGAGAAAAAAATAGATCACTAATATCGTATCTCTTGTTACGTTAATCCGATTCTTTCTTGACATTTCGTTTTGCTATCACGTTTTATATTTTAGGAAATTGTATTATAAATACAATAGAACCATGTAACATATATTTTATATATATTGCAATAATAATATTACGGGAAATAGCAAATACGATTATGATTCATTTTATATCTATATAAATGTGACCGAAAAATTTTTAAATAGTACCAATTAAACTATTTAAAGCTTTTAGCAGAGATTAAAAGTTCGAATTGGATATTGATGGATCTTTTAGCGATGAAATATAAATGCACCGAGCTCAATATTTCGCTTTTCATATTGCATTTCAATTTATAATCCTTCCGCACTAATGAAGCCCGTGAAAATCCCAACAAGTATCTATTTATTCCCAAACTGAATAGTAGAAAGAGAGAGTAAGAGAAAAGGACAAAGGTTGTAGTTTCGCAGCAATGAAAGCCCGACCTGTTTCGCTCTGTTTCCTGCGGTCCATTCTGTTTCCCATTACATGCTCTGTCCTTTACAATCCGTAAAGCCAAATATTTGCAAAATACAGTGTCCGGTGTGGAAAAGCCAGTACTCTTCGAGAACGTATTGTCTAATATAGTTAAAGTCGACTTTTTCTCAGCAAAATCTTGATTAAAGCATTTTTTAGCAACACATAAATTTTTAATTACAATTCTTGAAATTTTGATAAAAGTAAAGACTTCAAATTAACATTTTACTCAAGTATTTTCAAGATTTATATTAATCACAAAATTTCTCTGCAAAAATAATTAAAACAGTTAGTTGTTAATTGAACATTAAAGTCAATTAAGAGGTATTCTGTTTTAAAAATAATTGTAGCAATATCTATTAATATCTCGATTTTACAGGTGAATTCTGTGGTTTAATCTCACCGGACATCTGGGATATTTTTCGCATCGAAATCAAAAATTGTCGGCGAAATCGTGCGGCAAGGCCACGTTCGTGATTTCATGGAACATATGTTAAATCGTGGAAGGACTCGCGCGATCGGAACGCGGTGGAACATTCATTTTTCCGCTCGGTTTTGTCGATCGGTAAGTTTGAACGAATCTGAATCGTTCGGTTTTCTCTGAGTATTACAGTCAGGAATGAAATCGTCCTGCATAGTCCTCTCTTTTTCTCCCTACCTCGTCTTTATCTCTTTGCCAAACTATTTTTTTGCCGTCGATTTTGCAAACATTCCCTCGTTCTTCTCTATTCCTCGCTTTTTTGGTTATTTCCTTCGTTCTCGTTTTTACACCGTGTATAGCTTAACGTGAATCTGCGCTGGTTTTCAATACTACAATTTTGTGCGGGAAAAAAAAAATTGTATGTTGTTCAGTGTCGTCGACTAACGTGTTTCTATACACCCGGCTATTGTGTTCCATTTAAATTTAAGAGAGTCGATCGCTGTTAACGATACTTTTTCATATTTTTAACTAGTCGAGATATTCGAGTTTTAATATAATCTTAGCCGAAATATTCTTTCATGTATTTTACAAAAATATCGGAGAAATAGCGAAACACGGTAAAAATTAACTCATTAAGTTTAATATATATAAATATATATATATATATATATATATATATATATATAAACTCAAACATAACATTAAAAAATAAAATATAATTAATCAATTAATTAATAAACGTATAAATTTTCATAAAATTGCGATTATCACTAATCCCAAGAAAATGGCTTAAAATATCAAACTGCACCGTCGAACAATTACATACGTTGACTCTGTGTAATTCAATAATCGCATTATGTGAATTTGCGTAATAATTCGTAAAAAATGGAGAGTCACGTAATATTCGCGCCGCATCAAATCGTGTTAATATAATAATTATCCACAATGCATATTCTCGCGTTCTTTCGCTGATTGAAAATAAATTCTTTCGCGCGAACGTTTATTTTATTTAAATACCACGAACGCAGCAGAAACGAGATATCGCGAAACGCATTTTCAACGTCATGATTCGTCGCGTTTTAGCCGTTCGCGCAGTGGTACGTGAGCAAAATTGCACCCGGCAAAATCATGACACCAGCAACAACCCGCTGGCGTCGCCGTCGTCGGCGGCCTGATTTTCTGAGACGTCACCGGCACCAGCACGTTCATCCACGTTCCTTCACAGAGGGAACTTTCATTCTCTCTTTCTCCCTCTTTTCTTTCTCGCCGAGAGGCCATGGAACCTGCAGAATAATTAATTTTCGCCGACGCCATTGTTTTCGTCTTCGCGTAACAAGTGGACGGCCTGCTCCTTTCAGAGACACCGTGAGCTTTTTCACATATACACGCGCGACTTTGCGGCTTGGTCTGCGTCTACCGATTACGCGTATATGTATTACGTATATATGTACGTGCGGAAAGTACGTTGTAGTCACCTGCGTCCACGCTGCGGAATGCGATACGTTCAATTCAGTTGCGTCATAAAGAGCCGAGTCACGCAAGCTTTATATATTATTCACGAAGCTGCGTCGTCGACTACCGCATTCGCAATCGCGCATCCTCGACCTTTTTGCTCTGTCGCCTTTATTTCTCTCTTCCGTTCTTTTTTCCTTTTTTCTGCTTATATTCCACTCTATGCTTAATATCTCGCGAGTGAAGCGCGCGATCCGCAAATATCCTCGTCACACGCCACGTACGAACATGCACGGCAATTTCATCGGCCCGACAAGATCTGCTTGCGCAATATTTACCGCCGCCATTACCACCGCGCGACCACTCTCGCAATTGTTCCCCGTCAAGTGTTATAAAGCTAAATTTTCCAGCCGCATAGTCTTAGCTGCGACCGGCTGAGTTTCCTCTTGATGGTCACCGAACTTTAATAATTTAAGCTACGGAAGTAATATAGATATAAAGTTCAGTTTGTAGTATGATTTCGCACCTCCCGTCCAGTTACAAGATTTAATGCAATTCTAATAATAGTTTTCATTAAATGTGTTTTATTATTTCTCGTTGTTTTGGCTATAACTGCCTAGTTACCGAATATAAATTCCTAACACAAGGGGGATAATTAAAATTTAGATATGCAACGCGTTTCTCTGATATTTCATATTTTTTTTTTCCAAGGATGTTTTTAATTGATCCAAAACTCCGAAAGCAATACGGAAAACGTATTTGCCTCTTTAAAGCGAAACTGAATGAATCGCCTCGATACTATTTCTGAGTAAAAGCACTCTCAGCGTCATCGGGTCTACGGCTCGTACATCGCGACTTCTGCCTTCATGACCGCACGGACAAGAGCGGCTTGTGCAATATTTACGGCGGTACCGGCACTCTACGGCGATTGCCTCTCTGCCTCCTTCGGAATGTCGAGATACATTTTATCTCACGTTGCAGGCTCGGCAGCCCGTCGTTCTGGTCGAGGCACGAGGACGGAAACAAGGAGCGGCATTTAGCGGGGGCGAAAAATATGATCCCGGCGACCGACGTCGATCCTTGAAATATATATTCGACTGTATTGATGCCGCTAACGCGCCTGCTGCTTGCGTTTATGCAATCTTTCGTCTTTGGGGCTCGCCTCTTTCTTGTTTTCGCCGCTTATTGGCCAAGTTTTCAGACGGCAGCGTCGTATCGAGGACGCCTCCGAGTTCACCGAGTTTGTCGTCGTTTGCAAAGTAAAGTAAATCGCGCGCGCGTTTGAGAGATCTTCTTGGTTGCATTGTGCGCTCCTCTCCCTTCCCTTATTCCCCGCTTATTTCATCCCACTTCGTAGTTTCCGCGATTTCTCATAAGAGTCTCGCATATCGCGAGACGAAATAGGATCTTGTAGATAGTAAAAAACTTTTTGTTATGCATTAAGCAGAAGAGTCTTTCAGATCTTCTAGTATCTAAAAGAATAATTAAGAAGTATTCTGGCGGAAAAACTCAACTTAGATTGAGTTCTTCGTGATCTGTCCTGATTTATCGTACGCGTGATTAGATGTATATAAATATTATCTCTCAAAATTGCACCTTTCAAAAATGGAAATGCAACATGTTCCTTAATTTCATTAGATTATTTTTGATAATTTGGATAAAACTAAGAAGTATGTATGTGTGTGTTTGTGTGTATCAGGAAGAGATAAAGTAGATGAAGATACCTTTAAATGAAAGAGAGGATATTTAAGGACTAAAAAATCCTTACTCTGTAAGATTTGTACCTTATCGAAATATATATGGAGAATTCCAAATTCAGAATGTAATCGTGATATCACGTCATGTAAAATTTTACGAGATAAATAATTTAGACGTAGAAGACGCGCGTATAAATTTTTAGAAAAAAGTAGAGAGAGAAGATAGACATTTACGAATAAATAAATACAAATGTGGATTTGACAGATATTGACTGTCGTTAGTATCGTCTCGGAACTATTGGCCGAGGTACACGTATGGCAGGATCGATCGCGATACTTTATGACTTATATCGAATCGTTGCTATCCTTCACGAGAACGAATTGCCATAAGTAACCGGCGAACGAGACACAAAGCGCAATACGAATGCGACATGATGCACGACCGTGTGTCTGTTCTCTCCTGCGCTTGCCTTCGCGATCGGAGGTTGCACCGGCGCTCCATTCGCGATCGGCGATTCCGCTCACGTCGCTTACATCACTTACATCACTCTCGTCGACGGAGACGCGAACGCCGTGGAGTCAGACCCAATTTCATTCGCGTGTTCGAAGTCAAATTACTCTCAGCCAATTCTGTCCCTCTCGTGCGTTCCAGTTAATAACGAGTTCGGTAGACAGCAACGGGCAATGAATGAGGGGATTCGGCTTTGAGTTTAGCTCGTTTGGTCGTCGGTCGATTGGTTGGTTGGATCGGCTCGACGACTCGATGAATAAGGAGCCGTCATTGCGAGAGCGAGCCGGCCCGGACTAACGTCGAAACCTATTATTCCGCGGAGTTTAAGGGAAGCTTCGGGATTGCCAGAGAGCGGAGGGGAGAGTTAGGGCGTAGCGGTCGTTGGTGGTAGACAGGGAAGTAGAAAGGAACGAGTGGGACCACCTACCTACTATTGAGTTCGCGCTAATTTTACATCGCTTAAAATTTATAGACGGGATGTTAAGGCGCTTATTAAGGCCGCGCACGGCTCGAGTGCCCTCCAAGATCCGTAAGTTTTCCAGAGCGGCCTCGTAGACGTAATGATCCCTCTCCGCGCTCCTCTTCTGCCATATACCACACCGTACCACATCGGCGAAGTCTTGACCTGACGTCCCGCACCGTTGCCCGCCAGTCCCTTTTCTTTCTCTACATCGCGGCCCTTATACCTTCTTCACCTTCCTCATGTTTTCGACTAATTCGCCGGGCAACTTTCCTAATAAAATACGAGTTCCGGCGGGACGGCTAAGTTCTCATGTCCGCCGCCAAGCCCGTCTCGTACTTTCGAACTACAGATGCTTTCAGAAGTACGCGAACGTTCTCACATGCTGCTCCGATTACGTCTTCGGTGGCACAATGGTATCTTAGCGTTCGCAAATTGAAGGATATAATGTTACAAACGTGAAGTCGTTGTTTTTATAATTGTAATCCGCAAGATAGATTTCAATATAAATAAAATTTCAAAAAATAAAATAATAGTTATTCTATCTGATTTACTTGAATTAAAAATTTCAGATATTTATAGATATATCAATCACATTTGTTTAAATTAATACTTAAATGTTCATGATATAAAAAGCAGAATATTTTGAACAAAAAGAAATTCTCTAAATTAGCTCTCGAATTATGTGATTAAATCGAATTAAATATTTAAGGAAAAAACGTAATACAAAAATTTTGTGAGATATAATCGAGCGAAAAATAAATTTAATAGTAATGTAGAAATAGAGTAGAATACGGAATACGTATTTAAGTCCGTTAAACTTTTAAAATGTCAGAGTGATATACGATATGGGTACGTCGTAAAGGATCAAAGTAATATGTCGCGAGTTAATAGCGTATAACGGGCAAGTGTCAAATTAGACGCGATTACACATTCCTTTCCCGTTTTCGCCGACCCAATATGGTTACCCTCCTCATGAATTGCGTTTAATCCTTGGTGTAACTTTTCTAATAAAATACAAGTTCCGACACGCGGACTAACAAGTTCTTGTGTCCGTTACTCGTACCTCGGCTGAAAGTTGGAACGCTTCTAGAGTTCGTGATCGCGTCGCACATACCTTTTATGAATCGTATATTCGACTATGAATCCGATTTTGAAGATATTATTTGCGTTTAAAGTCGTCATGTTTGATTACGTTCCGCGAAATCAGAAAAATCAAACTGAAAAAACTAATTCTGCTAATTTATTCTCCTGTTCCGCTATATTAATTCGCTGGCCCAGAATTTATTTTTAACGAGTTAAGTTTGTTTCGTGCGTTTAGCCTCATTTATAACATTAACCCACTTTAAAACAGAAACAATTTTAAGTAGCGATAATGAAGAGTTATTTGCGAATTAATTTGATTGCTTTTATCGACGTTGATGTTATTATTTAATTTTGTATTATTTAATTTTGTGACCCGCTTCTCGCAAATAACTTCATACAATTTAAAAATTATCCTGTGCGTATATATTTGTAATTCAGCATTTTATGTCATCCTAAAATACAATAACATAACTGTGAAGGTATGCAAATAATATTGTTCTAACTGCATTTGTTGCAACTGCAGCTTTCGTGCAAGCAAAAAATGCTGTTCAACGACAACACCATGGATACAAAAGAATGAATAGAATATTCAGTGTGAACTAAATTTTTATGTTTCTTTTTTGTTTTATCTTTTATCATGCTCTCTTTCTATTTTACATGCCTATGTGTTAAAACTTGAAAAAAATTCTAGATATTTTATAATTACATTCAGTAATAATGAATTTTTATAAGCGTATAAAAAAAATATTTGTAATAGAAAATTGATTTATATTCTGAGCAAAAAAGTGCAAAAATATTTTTTTTTATTAAAAAAAGGTATAAATTTAATATTTCTAAATAGACTTATTTTGTAATGTTTTTATTAGGCTTTAATATTAAGATTTTAATTAAAAATAAGCTAAAAATATTGTCCAATGATTGTGGGACACTGTGCATAAAATAAAATTCCTCTCCTATTAGTAATCGAATTGCACAACGTATTAAGAAAAGAATTCGAAATCAAATGGTGGAATCGTATTAGTAGGTGGAAAAATAGCATTGGAAAAGCTCGATCAGGCAGGTAGAACGGATGGGTTAAGCAATTAGATCTGTCGTAGTGAGCCAATTTAAATCCGACCGGAATTCCCCTTGCAATTAGTGACGCACTTCTAAGGTTCGTATTTATAGTTGTTATATAAATCTCGTATCAAAAACGTTTTCAAAGAAATATAGAATAAAGTGTCTTAAAACTTGATGGTTTAATAATCACACAAGAAATAATCATATAAGTCATATTAAATAACAAGTGATATAAAATTTACCATTAATATAAAGACGGATCATAAAAAATGAATATAAAACAGAATAGTATATTTTTTAATTAGTCAGTTGAAATGTATTATAAAGTATTTATAGATTATTAAAATATATTAGTTCGCAATGAGATATGTACTTGTTGTGATCGCCAGAATGCGATATACGGAATAGCTTTCATCATTACCTGTCAGCTCAAGCCTGATAACATAGTGGACAGTGGTTTTGTGTATAAAGATGATAGCTTTGAGGATGTTATGAAAACAAAATGGTTTGCCAAACTCATGAAATTTAATAGATTATAAGATAAATATTTGTCGATAATATAATTATCGAAAAATTCTATTTCCTCTGCGTTTCAAAATTAATATTGATAAATAAACTATTACCGTATTCTGCACTTTGTTCGGTGGATTTATTAATCATTCATTCCTAAAATGATGATTAATATCAATCCAGTTGAAAGAGAGCCGAAGAATTTTAAAATAGAAATATTATTATTTGAATAGTAATTAATGAGAAAATATATCTTAACCTAATTGATGTGATACATAATATTTAATAATATATAATAATAAATTTTAATTATTATACGTGCAAAGAATATAATTGTTTCTTCTAATAATTCGCAACTTTCAATATGGACCTAAATAAATATTATGATTGTCCGATCGATTAACTTTATTTTAAAATAATAGCGACAGCGCGAACGTTCGATTTCATTAATTACGCATAAATCTACATCGTGAAAATCTACGTGGCAATGTGGTCTTATTTGTTCTGTTGTCTATGCAAAATTCTGTTTCTGAATTTTGGATCTCGCGTTAGCTTTCATGCCCCGAGTATGACGAAAGGAGAACACGTTCCATTATACGAGATTGCGGTCTAATTCAATTTGTGAAATGCGTAACGGCGGTCTAAAAATATTTGTATAGAATATGTACGAGATAGAGAGGAATTGCTGACAATATTTATTGCACTTGATTTTTTTACCTTGCCATTCGCAGAGTAAATATTTCTATGTTATGTTCGATGTCAGCGATACAATTTGCACCTTTTGTACATGTGCTTGGCACAACGAGATAATAGTTGCGAATAGGAGAAACAATTTCGTCGAAAATTCTGGAAATTCGTACTAATGGTTGATGGAGTGGTGTCAGCTCGTGAAAGCGAACCTTTCCAGTGTTTCGACATGGTGACATCGCGATCGATGCTATTACGGATGTACAATATCCACAAATCAAGTACTAAACGTAATGTATTTTATGCAATATCTATTTATTAATGAAGATTTCGCGATATGCGAAATGATAATTTTTATTATGATAATGATATTAGTATTTTACTGTCATGTCACATCGCTAGCTTAGCTGTAAATAACATTAATGGTAAAGCATTGATTAATTTTTATTTGGTACATGAATCAAAATGCTTCCAATAATTCTATTACATGTTTGTTTAATGTAATGGAAAAGGGAAGTGAAAGCGTTTGCCGTATTTTTTTATTATTGTCATTTTGTATATCCGGAGATATTTTTTTCAATACAAAAAGGTTAAATATAAATTTTTCAGATTCCGATAAAAAAATCATTCCCTTAAATCTTGCTCTAATTCAAATATGTATATGTACATAAACACACACACACACACACACACACACACACACACACACATTTTATTTTGTGCATCACGAGATATATATATATATATATATATATATATATATATATATATATATAAATAAGAGCCAGTTTCATCGAAAATTATCGTTGTAAAAAATATAAAATTTGTATATAAGCACATAAGAGATATGTTTGGTCAATAGTAAAATATAAAAAGGATATATTTATTTTTTAGTTTGTGTTTATAATAACATTCCATAAAAGAATTTCTTTCGCAACTTTTTCAGAGTTTTTAAATGTCAACTTTTTCATATAACATTTCAATTTTCCTTTCGCTATTTCTAGTATAACTTATTTATAATTTATTTAGAAATCAGAGCGTATGAGATTTAAGATGAATCTTTTTGTTAATAAAATAAAACATAATTAATTAATGAAAATTTCGCGATATGCGAAATGATAATTTTTATTATGATAATGATATTAGTATTTTACTGTCATTGTCAATTTTTAGAAAATGTTAGAAGTTTTTTTATTTAACACATTTGCTATTAATTAAGGCTAATGTTGAGTGACAATTTTAATTTTATTTAATGACATTATGTAGCAAACGTTGCAAATTTAACTTCATAGATTCAGGTCTGTTATTTTAATTTATAATGCTATGAAAATACCATGAATACTTCAAGAAATGTTCGTTTTATAATGAAATACGAAATTTGTAACTATATAATTATAAAATATAAAAATATATAAAAATCTCTATATTTGCTCATTAAATTAGACCATCTTTCATTTATTTATTTGTGTAATAAAAAAACCCCCTTAAAAAGTCTTCAACATAATTTCATTAAACAAAAATTCTCACTGCGCATCACCCGGTTATATTTTAAAATATGTTGCAATGTAAACATTCTGACATTTACATTGACATACACGTTAGACACACTTTTTTATCATTTTGCATTTTTAATTATTAAAAAAATTAATTTCTTTCCGTACATTACGCATATGGTAGAATGCTATTCGCCCAAGTGTCCTATTTTACTGTTAACTCTTCCCTAACTCAATAACAGATAGACAGCAATATATCACTCGGCGTCCTAGGGCTTGTGGCCATTAATAATTAACATTGACGTGGACGCATCGCCTTTGAACGTCACAGCGCTGCAGCCGTAGCAACAAAGCTACGAATATTCGGTCGCGACGACCGAGACGTTTGGTCGCCGGCATCGGAACAGACGTCGATTCCACGTTTACTCGCGGTCATGTGTTTAGCATATATCTGTACACACACGCACACACACATGCGTGTATTGTATATATACATATTATATATATATATATATATATATATATGCATGCATGCATGCATGCAGCACATTGCAGAGACTGGTCGATGGTCCGCACATACCTATAGTGGAGAGGTTGGCATATATACACGTGGTAGTTAGAGAGAGAGAGAGAGAAAGAGAAAGGAGGATGAGAGCTGTTGCCTCTCGCGGGATGGATATGGAAGGGTCTGGCCCGCTGGACGCATTATCCTGGTAATATCTGATGCGGCGAGACAAAGCTGTAAAGGCCGACGCCAACGGTAACCAACGTGCCGTACACCGGACCACGGATCCGGCCCCGGTCCGGGCCGGACGGTAATATCGTATGCGGGTCAGAATCGGCATTGCACGCGCGCGGCTTTCGCTCGGCGCGTATCCCCCTGCGATGTTGCTGCGCCGCGTTGCGCGGATATTGCGCGCGAATGGTGGCCGATACGTGCCCGGTTATGGCGCGCATTCGGGGCGAGACGGCAAAACGAAGTGATATGCGAGCGATGTAATAAAGGCCAGCGATGAGAGACGCGAGGGAGGGTAGGGAAGGGGAAGAGGGTGGGATTATATGCGGGTGCAAGAAGAGATTGATCGCGATGGCGCGATGTGAGGGTGGACAGGGTAATGTGCACGCGGTGAATGTGCATGGGGGAAGGGAGATGTGTGAGGGAGATGCGAAGGACAGATGCATGGTTTCGGACGAATAGCTTGTTGGCGAATAAATCTACGTGGTGTGCGCTAAGTAGATTACAGTGTAAAGCACGCAATTATTGGTCGCTTGGGGGATATTCGTTTTCTTCTCGTGAAACGATTATTTAATATATTTCAAAACATTTGCGTGCCTCTCTGTCAGTCCAATCTGTCGATTTTAAATATTTATTCTCGTATCTGTCGATTCTATATATTTTTAGCTCAGATTAAACTTCAATTGCTAAAACTGTTTACTCTCCACATTTAATCTTCAAACAAATATCGATTGCAGGTAGATCGAAGAATTCGTAGTTTTGAGACAACCTGTATAGAGACGATTTATCACTGGTGAGAGATCGGACAGGAGGAAATAGAGACAGACCGGTTAGCTGGAGAGATCGCATAATAGCGACCGAAGAAGAGGAGGACATGGAAATAGAAAGAGACGGATTTAGATAACGGTGAGGCGGAAGGGGAAGGGGGAGGGGGGGGGGAGGCAGAGGGAGAGAAAGGAAGGGTGGGTGCGCTCGGGTAACGGCTGCATTGCCATCGCGTGCATTATTGAGCGCCATAGTGGTGAACGAGAGCGCGGTATTCCATATGTGAGATTGGCCATAGGCGATGCCTCGTGGTGATCCGCAGGGAGCAGAAAGGGTACATGCGCGAAGGTTCGATTTAGGGGGCAGCCGGGAATTATAATCGTACTTTAATCGGATGTATCTGCTGTAAACGGGCACGATTGCGCGATTACGATCGACGGCCGGTCGGCCCATTGCATTCCGCTCTCATATCGGGTGATTCGTTACGGTTTATCGATGTACAGACTGCGCGCGTAATATAATTAGAATATGCGTTGAAATACTGAAACAATATCGGATAGTGGGTTGTTTAGTTCGATCGTGTTGCGCGATATGAAATTGACATATAGGTTCAACACAAGATTTAAACGTCACGAAATAGGTAACGTATCATTTCACGCGATATTCTGTAAAAAAAAAAATAATAATAAAAATAACGTCTACTTATTAATTCGCCAAGAGTATTGCAAAACTCTGTGCCGTGCTCCATCGGTAAATATTACAAATTGCAGCTCTGTTTGGACCGACGTGCGGGTCTTTTATGGAGAAACGCACGCGCAGGATTGCGCAATTTAGCGGACAAAAGGAAATTACAGGCGTGTTCTAGGATGGCGATAGTCGAGAGAAGGTAGCGCAGAGATATTATAGGGAACGTAGGAAAAGCAGTTACCGTTCAGTTGACGTTAATTGGATGTGAGAGAGAAAGAGCGAAAAAAGAGCGGCAATATGTATCCGATAAGAGAGATATGGTTATTTGATATACCTATTATTCGATCCGTAGATCGGTCGACTGTCTCATAGGGTGAGTTGCGTATACGAGATAACAGGATGTGTTCATCGACTAAATTGTCATTGATGTTTGCCGTGCGGCGTTATTTCGGCGGCGAGTCGAAACGAACCGTTGACGAGTATTGGAGAATGCATTAAGTCCTATCTCGCGCAACTTGATTTCCCGTCGGTGCGAGCATTCAGGCATCGGTGATCTCGTTCTATCTTGAAACTCTCATGTTTTTTTTTTTATTGACATGTTTGAAATATACTTTTTCCGCGTAGTGTTAATTAAATTAAAATTTCATACATTAGTCGGTTTAACTTATTTTGTTAATAAAGAAGCCATCGAATGTTTGAAATTAGAGAGAAATCCGAAATATAAACATTTGCCAATTTAAATTTTAGAAACATTTTTTTAAATTGTGTATATTATGTATATTAAGGAAAATAATAATAACGGTAAAGAAAGAAGGCATTGCTTTCCCTTTCCTCTTTATGCAACATAAGAAACAATCATTTTTCTATTTTATACGCGGATACTCTCTTTTACGCCAGAGTCACAAATCTACTTACAAATTATCAATTTAGTAATGCTACGCCAAAACTGCAAACAATTTTTCAAATTCTGTATCGTTTCCTACTTCCTTATTCCGTTCCTTATTCTAAAGCTTAATATTACTTGCATAAATCTTGTAAAGCTTATTATCTCACCGGTCTCACGGGAGATCTGTATCAAACGATCGTATTGCTCCGCAAGTTTCATTGAATCCGATCGTAACGGGTAATCAGCTTTCTCTTGATTATGATCCAATTTCGCGACTCGAGGAAGAAGACGTCGAAATCGCGATCCGGCCGTGTCGTAAATTTTCGCCGCCGTTGGAAACTCGTTACACAGACGAGCGCGCACGACGGTGGCGCGGCGAAATCTTCCCTGCAGAAATTTGAAGGGTTTCAAGAAATATTATGAGGATCTTCCGGAGGGATCGTCCTATGCGTGCGTGATTCCCCGGAGTGCCATCATACCAGCTCTCGAAAAGTTTCGTGCTGAGATCTGGCAGAAGGTCCTTACGCGTGGCTCTATTTCCTCGCTCTTACGCATACCTCCCAGTCTTCTCCAGACTATCTCTGGCCTTCTTTCTTACCGAGAATTTATTTTTATGTATCTTCTTCTCTGCATTTCTTTCCTCCTCTTTCCTTCTATTTATCTCTTCCTTCTTTTCTCCGACGTGGTGCCGAGGGATCGGACTATCAGTACGACTGAGAACAGTGGATACGTATCATTCTGTATTATTCACTACTCAGTCGATCCTGAGGGATGTCGGAGTTCCAATAAGTGCTGCCTCTCCGTTATTTTTCTTTCTTTTCGCCACTCCATGTTTGCGAATTCACGTATCCCCATCGTGCTTTATGCATCTTCCGTCTCTTTATTCACTTCTGTTGTCTTCCGCTATTATCCCAACTCCATGTCGTTATGGCGCTACATTATTGTAAAAAATTTAATGTTTTTTTTCACGACGTCGTTCGCTCGCGTCCGTGTGAATTTGTTATTCTTTTTATTTTCGTTTTGCCTTAATGGTGCTTTTCATACAATACGATACCGATGTTGAGATATAAAGATTGCGAATAAATGTAAAGATTTGATTTTTCTTTTATATAAATATAAAAGTTAAATTATATAAATACAAAAGTTTTAAATAGTTTATAGGATTTACATTTTCATTACTACGCGTAACATTCTGCTAAACACGATAATCTATAATTATGATACAGTATATGTGGGTATTATAATTGACATTGTTAAATCTCATTCGATTAGTTAATATTACCATTGTGATACATTACTGCATGCGAACATATTCCTGGAATTATCAGAATTTATCGACTCAGCGATAGATTATATCAGACATGTGTGTCGTGAGATCGTGACAGCCGAAAGGTTTAAATCTTGTTATACCGTACTTTATTCCCATAATTACCGATCAACTATTAACAATTCATTAGCCGGTGTCCTGCAAAATTGCCTGATAAGAGCTTATTAACTCACGCGAGTGGGAAATCACGCCTTTTTTCCGGCGTTCGTTGGATAGCTCTTATTACACCTTCACCCTCTAGAGCCAGTGTCTGCGCTCGTGTGTATGTACACCCGCCGAGTAAGAGCCTCGACCCTTTCCTGCCCTGAAGTAGCCTCCGTTACGGCCAACAAGCGCGCTGTCGTTTGCCGACTAATTAATTCATGGACTCGGTTTACCCTGACGAACCTACAACTTCGCTTCAAGACGGTGAAGATAACTCCAGAACAGTTCGTGTCTTGTCGCTTTTAAGGTCTCTTAAATGATCCCTCTCGTCTGTCCCCCCCCTCTCTCTCTCTCTCTCTCTCTCTCTCTCTCTCTCTCTCTCCACTGGTCCTTCTTGCCGTCCTTTCCTTGCTGTAGCTCAACTCCGCTTCCGTCGTCTTCGCTACTTCGCCTCCAGCGGTGTATCTGTCTCGGTGTACATTACAGCAAGCACGGCGCGAGTGTCTTGCGTTTACATTGGACTGAGATTAAACCAAGTTTCAGCTCGATAAATTCTCCAACTTAACGGATTAATGTATCAAACTATCGCGAACGGACTGCAGGATGATTCATAGGACGGGCAAGTTCGTCGACATCTTCGAATATTTCTCTAATTATTGATCTATTATCTGTCTCGTGTTTTTCTCTAGATGATAAAAATGCAGTCAATATTGTAGCATGATAAGATTAAGACAATGTAATTATGATAACGATGTAAACGGTAACAAATAAAATGATCAAGGAAATTCTTTACATCTTAATAATAGTAGTAATAATTTAGCAATCTTTTATCTACGTAACTGTTGTATTGTTGTTTATCCTATCTATCTCGTCCAAAGATAATCGATCGTGCTTGACGAGGAACACAATGCTGTCAAAAAGATATACCCTCGAAATTTCATTGAACCCATACATCGGTCCCTGGTCCGATCGATAATCCGCTTCATCGACTCGTAAGTTGCATTGTTTCCTGATCTTCCTGGACGCTCTCGGGAATGGCTTTCGTTTCTGCGGTTGGAATCAAGATCCCTCTATAGAGAAGGGCTCTTTCGACGATGTCTTCTTACCCGTACCTTTTTCGCCGATCTCTCGATGTCGATACTTGTTCCGAAGTTGAAACGCCGAGTGATCCCGGCGGTCGCTTAATCGGTCAAAGACGCATCGTGAACGCGTCCCGACTGTATGCTCTTCCGCGTTGCAGTCACGAAGAAAAATCGTCCGCTCCGACGATCTTTCCTGCCCGTTTCGAAGTCAATAAAGCCGACAGAAGTGCGGAACTTTCCTGATCAAAGATATCAGGACGCGGCCTCCGCCTCCTCCCAAGATACGCGTTTTCTCTCAATTTGTACTAACAGGCGAACCTTTCTGTTCGCTATTTTGACGGCTCTTCGTCCGTGCGATGGACTCGGAGAGATTTTGGGAAAAACTGGCATATAATGTAATTTATGGAAAGGTCTTAAATGTCATGAAGTTATTTTCTCTCGAATATTCTTGTAACGTGGTTTATAATTTATCCAAAGTTTAATTTTTTATTATAAATTAACACTGTATAAAAAATATAATCTTGTATAATCACTATGTTCAATGCATAGACATCACTTGTAAGTTATTTCTTCGTTAAAGTTTTTATATTTTATAATTCTTCTACGATATTTATTCGAGGTATTGATTGGGCTAATTATACTTTTCGTGTAAAAAATTCTTAAATTTATCCCTTTTCCACAATTATATTTCAAGCTCATCGGCAATTCTGATGCCAAATAATGAAGTATTTTCTTCAGCATTTTCTTCAAAGCTTTGAAGATCATTTCACCACTATTCCTAATGTGATATTCGCGCATAACTGTCGCTAGTATGCAATATGTCTGGCGCACGATAATTGCCCGCGTGGCAGTAAGTTTATGCGACTTTGATGTGCCTTTAATACGTGTCTCTTCGTCGTATTCAGCGGAGTAGAGTCGGACTGACGGGTAAATGGGTTTTGCCTGTAGTCGCACGTTCACCCGGTGTTTATGAGCGACAAACGTAAAACCGGCGCGCGCCTCTGTAATCCGCAAGAAAATATGTCAGCCGGAAAAGTTGGAAGTCCGCTAGGTTAACCATAGCTATCTCGGTTAAGCTTTATCTAATAGAGGAGAGAATGTCGGGATCGACATCATAGATTTCCTCTAGAAAAATAACAGATCTCCAAGTTACAATGTCCAAAAGACGTCCAAAACTCGTCCATAAAACTCTCGGTCGTTCGGCAGATCCTTTAGATTTCTTACAGACATCTCGTATTTTTGTGTTCGAGTAAGCTTCTCTTGATAGCCTTTCTTTCGTCGTGTTTCTAGAACGATAGGAGACGGGATAGTCCGGTTACGGCGCGGCCGCACCGCCAACGAGGTAATATCTGATAACACAGACGGGAGCCTGAGATAATACCTCTGTACCAACCACTGGCATGAGCGGTTAAAGTTCAGGCAGGTAGTTCAAAACAGTGTAAAGCTATGGTCCCCCGCATGCATGCAAGACCGAGGACAAAAAAATGCGAATTTCTCAATCTCTTGCCATTTTCTGGCAATGTATGGCATGAGTTGTATCTTTTGGCTGAATTGTATCTAACGAGTTTACGCGTGACTCGATTGTTTTAAAAATTGATGAAAAAAATGTTAATTAAAAAAGTTAGAATATAATAAATTTACAGCTTATTTATGTTACTGAGTATAATTTCATATTTAAGACATAAATAAGATTTTCTTTATTCTTTGCTCAAAATCTTTAATTAAGAACGTTTTCGTGGTGTACAACAATATTTTTCATATTTTATACATACGTAATTATACGTAATTATATTATGTAATTCATAATGTCCACATTAAAAAGACTATTAATATTTCAATACAAATTATTAGCAGTGTATTTTTACTAATTTCTCGCAAGAGACTGTGAGAGCGATTCCTTTTCGAGCGATTCTTTTTTCCATTTCCAACCAACCACTTTTCCAGTCAAACTGGCATCCATTTTTCAGCGAAAAATAGATCGTGGAGTCCTTTGTACGTTTTCAGCGACAATTTCCTTTGACAGTCAAACAGGCGCGGCAAACATCCCCCGGCTTTTCAACGAACCGGTAATTTCGCGTACTTGAACGAAACCGAACCCCCGTTTCTCTCGCTTCCACGTAATTCACGTCTCGCTCGAGAGGTAGATTAAATTCTCTTCGTTACGGTTAAGCCGTGCGTAAAGGTCGTAACTCGCGAAAAGCTCGCGCGGAGAGAGAAACGGACGTGCGATATCACTACACACCGGACACCCCGTCAGTGTGTCGGCCGCATAAATGGCCGCGGAGCCGACGGTGGCTTGGCTGTGCCTTCGCACGCGGCACGCTGTTGCGTCTTCTGGCCGACGCCGGCACGGACACTGGCCCGCATGCAAATGCGGCGAGGGTGCACAATCAAAGTGCCGTCAGGACGATACATATTCAAGTGGCCGGCGCGGACAAACATCGTACTGGATACAGGCACGACAGGTTTAAGGCCGATTCGCGCTTAGTAGCACGAATCAACGTCAATGTTTCCTTTAATGAGAATCTAACGTTAGCACACATGACTCGGATTATTATCGATGTAGATTGACGTAGATTATCAGATCGATATTTCATTAACACTGACGTATTCATTAAAAAATATTTTTTAATAAAAATCTAAACAGAAGATGGGAAGGAGTACTTATTTACATTTCAGATTATTAGCGTTTTGTTTAATGAGAAAAATAAAAGACTATATTTATTGATTTACGTTCAAGAAATTTGAAAAATATTTATGTTTATGTCATTTTTATATTTCAATGATTCGTTTTATGAATCGGTCGGTAAAAATTTTATCTGAATCCACCGATTTCTGTCAGAGTGAGTCAGCCTTTACGTTGCTCATATGCAGCGGGAAATGCAACGTATGCGCGCGAGGAACACACATAGTATTAAGGCCGAAAGCCAGGCGAAACAGAGGAGGATGAAGAGGAGGAGGAGAAGGAGGAGGAGATGAGGATCGCGCGAATGGTCGGCTGCAGGTACAGCCTGTATACATTGCCAGGACAACGGATTCCAGGAGGTCTATGGCAGATGTGCGCGCGCTGCCGCGTACACGACCGACAGGGCGAAGCCCCATCAATTTCCCATTCAATTCGCCAGGCCCGTCTTCCGCATCCTCGCGTCTATCTACCTATCTACCTACTCGTCTTGCAGCTCGCACAGCGACTCGCGGGGATCGCTTTCGCGTAAGGTAGATATTCCGTTAGCGGAATCCTCCGGCTTACGCTTCCACATTCTCGCGTTCACTGTTAGACGCGGCTGCACCGCTCGCATTCTCGCCTCGCGTTGCGTCGCTTGTGTGTGAACGCGAGCTTTGTATATTCAGATACAACGTAACGTAGATACAACCCGGTATTAAACGGTCGTATTTCGACCGATTAAATGGAGCGATATCCTTGAGCGGCCACACCAAGGTACTATTTCAATGTTCTTTACGGCACTAACGATTCCTATATCAATGAAAAGAACAAAACAATCCACGAAGTTTTTAGCAAAAGTCAGTTGTTGCTAAGGAGAAAAGAAAAAGAGAGGAGAAAAGCGAAGATCGATCGATATGATTCCCTTCGGAGAGTTTGACTACCTTCTCTAGACATTCTTTCAAGAAAATATTCTCTCACGTTTTCTATTTTTTTTTTTACAAGAGGAAAATATAAGACTTAAGGAGCATAATGATATATTATTCATCGAGGGCTTTTTTACTTTATGTATTGATACAATTCAATTTCATGTAAAATGAAAAATTAGATATATTTATTCTATTTTGTTTAAAATAATTATTATTACGAAATAATATATTATAAAAATATACCATTTACAATCATCGCTACAAATGTGTTAGTGTAAGATACTTATCGATCTTTTCTGGCTTGTCTATAAAGAACACTCGTAGCAAAGTCTATTACATAATGGCCTCTTGACCGAACGAAGGATTTTGGAGTCTACCCATAATATTCTCGATACAAACCGATATGACGTTAATCCGGATTATTCTTCATCGTACATTACGATGTTTCTGAAATCGAACGTCAAACAAGATTTTAAATATGTATTTTAAACCTCTTTTGAGTGTCGAGTAACTTTGCAAATATATCTTTAATTATATCTTTGATTAAAAATTATGTTCAAGTAATATAAATGCAAATTTTTATATTATAGCAAGAATAATATTTCCTTTGCTTTTAACATAGAATTAATCTCTTTAGATATATAAAATGTTCTACATGTTCTACACTACATATTCATGTAATTTTTACAAATATCATATGGAAGAAATGATTTGTTGAATGTTGTCTAAACATTTGGTCAGATACAAATATAAAAACAATTTTATTGGACCATCAAAATAATGTAGAATGTTTAAACATGATGCAAAACTTTTAACATTTTACTAACAATCTTGAGTATCTTTTTGGGCATAATTTTAATGTCTAATAAATTATTCTATATTTGTAACTAGTCAAATTTTCATATGTTTTAAGAAAATCGCTCTTTTTCCGCGTACAGTATTAGAATTTTAAATCGATGAACAGTAACACTCATAACGATTATATTTTGGCCTATTCTTGAAAGTGGAGCAAAATTTGAATCGACATATTTTCTTTTTTGTATAGTTGCATGATGACATGACCTAGAAATCGATCCATTACCGAAATAATGCCCTCCATATATTCGTTGCATCACAGTGCAACAATATGTGTAAAGAAGTTTTATGTCTATATAATCATGGTAGGCAATCAAATAATGTATTTTAATTTTATATTGTTCATTTTGGATATAGTTTCATTATTTATCTAATTTCCAAATTACATATCCATTTTGTAGTGTCACAATGACAACTAATAAATAAAATTATTATAATTTATTAATACACTAGTAACATAATTCAAATATATCCCAGAACACGCATGCTATGCTTCATGATGGTGAATATTATTACTAAATATTCATTCTTAATCAGCAACAATTCTATTAACATAAAACTCCTTTGATTATGAATTTATAATAATCTCTTTGTGTCACGTCATTTTGCTATTGCTATTTCACATATTTTTGGACGAAAGCATCAACTCACGGAATAATCGAATCATGCGAAATAGTAGTACCAGTTAATAATTAGTTAGTTATGCATATATTTCAGGAGTATAATACACGATTATCTCTACGTAATGTAAAACTTTTCAACTTTACTCTTTAAAACGTAGAAAAATGTATTACGCTAAAGTAGCCATATTTTCCAGCAAGTGCTTTCACAAACCGTTTTGTTCCTGAAAACGAGGAGAATATGATATTTATACCATTGCTCCGTCCAACGGTGCAGTTACGACCGCAGGATCGAAAAACAGATTCGACTGCAACCGCGTTATGAAAGCTGTTATGAAAACATAGATCGGGCGCGAAGTCCCGCCAACAGTGTTCATTGTCTCTTGTCCGAAGTGCAGCGCAACGCGGCGCTATTAACGGAGCTCCTTCGAATCTTTGACCCATGACTCTCGTTAAAATAATCAGTTAATTGGTTAATTTCCGAGTCCAGGCTTGCGAGATTTCTTGTCATCTCCGGCCGGTTTTCTTTCTCGCTCACGCAATTTGCCGACCGTCGTGCGACGCGTGCGAAAAGCCTACTCGGCTGCGCGGTGACATATTCATCGAGGTCTTTGACGCGATGTCTCTCTTCCTTCCTCTCTCTCTCTCTCTCTCTCTCTCTCTCTCTCTCTCTCTCTCTCTCTCTCTCTTCTCTCTCTCTTTCTCTAATGCATTCGCATCCTCATGCCATTTCGCGCGTCAATGCGCCGTATAACAGCGCATACCTGCTTGCTGCTTTACGGCGACGATGCCCCGGGCGTTATGACGACAATTAAGCATCGAGTAAGAGAGATAGAGATAGAGGTAGAGAAAGATAGATGGATAAATAGATAGCTTGCTAGATAGATAGAGAGAGAGAGGATAAGTAGAGAGAGAGAGAGAGAGAGAGAGAGAGAGAGAGAGAGAGAGAGGAGGGAGGGAGGGAGGGAGGAGGGAGGGAGGAGAGAGGAAGAGACAGAGAGCGAGTCTTCCTTTGACACGATGTCAATTCCTGTCTTGAATCAACCGATTCCATTTCCCGCTGAACGATCATTGGGAATCAACTTCCGTCTCGCAGCGTGCCGTGAGGTAATTTGGTTAGCTATTTTAGAGGCATAGAGTATCTTAGATAATTACCAAGTTGAATTAGTATCGTAATAATTGCCACGATAACTGCGGAACTTAGATGACTTTAGCCATGAAGCTTGAATGATTAATATTCATAAGCATTTTGTTTTAGCAATTTTACAATTTAAGAAAAAGAATTCGCTTATCGCGTGGTCAGCTTAATGCTATATTATATATTAAGGCGCGCGAGAAGTGCTGTTTTATTATACATATGCGCGATTAAAGAAAATTGTGTGGCTTCGCTACAATTATTAATTATCCCGCTTATCTCGCTTGGTCCGTTGTTTTGTGACGCACTTTTTTCCAGTCGTTTTTCACGTCCTGAGTCTTCGCTAGAGAGAATTATCAAATCATCACGTTGTTGTAACAATGAAAGAGCGAGGGGAGGGTGCGGCTAATTAAGTATCGACCTGCCTACAGGAGTAACAGAGTAATACATAATTACGATGTATTCTTTGGATACTCGCTCGGGGAGAGCTTTTTGCCCCTTCACGGTTTTCCTAACACGCGGCGAAGACTAATCAATTTTCCATTCACCGGCAGCGGCTGATGGATGACTTACGATCACGCCGGGTTTTAATAAATCAACATCCGTCACCGCTACCCGGATCTGTCATCAGTCTTCTTAGGGTTGACCTCGGCAGAAGTACGCGACATAATAAGCGCAAAATCGCCAATTGTTGTCTCGTTGCCACGGCGAGCACAAGCGAGATTGTAGATGTCGAATCGCCAGATTCAAGACAAATGTTGGTTTATCCACCAATTTTCTTCGAAAGTATTAAAAGATCAGAGATTATGATTTGGAGACAAATTGCAACACACACACACACACACACACACACACACACACACACACACACACACACACACACACACACACACACACACACACATATACAGGTGAAATACAATAAATAAAAACGAGATTTAATATATCTGAGAAAATCATGAAGCACGAAGTGAACTTTATATTTCCTTCATAGCATCCAGGCTGTAATATCCTGCGATATATCTGATCTGCTCGTAAATTTCCGCGAAAGAAAGTAAAACGGCTGGAGGGAGACGGAAACGCGGCGCGCGAGCGAACGAACGATATATACACACACACACACACACACACACACACACACACACACACACACACACACACACACACACACGCACGCACATATATATCGCTTTCTTATTAATCGCTTCTTTCTTCCGCGGATGATGATGGAAAGTAACGGATGTAACGGAAATTTCTTGGGCTATTGATTCGTATCGATAATGTGTGTCGGGTGATAATTGTGTGCTGTGTACCATCAAATGGGATAACAAGAAGGTGAACAAAATGATTCGTCATTTTTCTAAGAACTCGCTTCGTGAAAGAAAACACGCAGGATGAAGGAAAAACATGTACGTAATAAAAAAAGTACGGTTCATGATTTCGCTTCCAATAATGTAAGAAGATATATACGTTTATTAATTGAGTTACAGAGTGTCCTAGAATCATTCTCATATCGCTTTTAACTTGAATATACATATAGTTTCAGATCATAAGTATGACGTATTATCACCGAAATTCTGATGATGTCAGCAGACTTTTTCGACCTTTGTCGAGGGATTAGTGATAGGTAATTACATCGCGCTTCATTTCACTCTAAAAGCTGATTCTGTGAAGGCCTGGAAGGTATTACCGTCAGTGCCACGAAGGGACAAACGTCGGGTGTGGCTTATCTGAACGGACGAGCGGTTTCACCGGAATTTGCTTGTAACCGCTTGTAGCCGCAGTGCATGCTAGTTCAGCATGTAGCGTGTATGGTAATTACTTAACAAAGTAAATATGATTTCGTATGTTTATATATACGTTTATATATCTGAAAAATATTTTTTCCAAATCTAAGTTAAAAATAACGTAAGTAATAAATAATTTTATATCACGAATTACATATAAAAATGACTAGTACCATAAAAATATTATTAAATAGAAAATTTTACTACTCCAATGAGTAAAAGTATGATATAAAATCAGAGAATCAAAACAAAAAGAAATAGAATACATGATTTACAGTTGAAATTTGAATTGAAATAATATTATAAGAAACAATATTATAATGTTTTAAAAATAGGCTTAAACATAATTTCAAAATTAAATAATTACAAATTGTGACGTTAACATTATTAGAATTTCAAGTCATTTTTTTCTTTTAAATAGTCTTTATATTTGCAGTACCAAATCCGATAGATCTATTTCAAACAATATATAGAATTTTTTCTGTTTTACACAAACGACCTAGTTCCGTCATATCATATTATTCATTGTGGTATCTTAAAATAACGCGTGAATTTATTAACTTACACGTGTGATATAAATTAATGACGTTGTTATATATATTAAACAATTGAAGCAATTAATAGATAGCAGTTTAATAGTAAAATCTGAGTAATTTCTTTTTAAACAATTCTTTACACGTTTTTTTTAAACAGTTCTTTACACGTTTCTATTATCCAAACAAACTTTAATTATCAATTATATATACTATCCTACATATACAATTTTGCTATCTCGTTATGTTATGTTATATTTCCTCTGTTCGAAAATTGTTTTGCTTTTAACATTATGCCTCTATTAATTATCTATAATGTATTATTTTTATATTAAGCAAGCGGTTTCATCCTGATATTCAAATGGACATTAATTTATGTAATATTTACTCTGTGCTGGAATTATTTTGTACGTGTAATATCATCAATCTCATCACTCTCACGATTATACATTCTCTTTTACACAAGTAATTCAGAAAGTTCTCACATCTCGTCTCTCGTCAAAATTAATAATAATCAAAATTAATAATAAATTATTATCAAATTATTACATGTAACGACTAAAATTATTCTCTCCTCGTACCAAAATCGCTTCGTCTCCAACCGCTATAATTTCTCTATCGATTAATACGACGTTTTTCATCGATCGTTCAATTTAATCGGTAGGGGGTGTCGTACTAAGACGTCTATGGTGGATACATAATGGGGCAAGTACGTGGCGCGTAGTACGTGCCACGTAGCCGGCTTATCAGAAGCGTGCAGAGGATAGCAGGCTTATCGACTCAACGGCTTGACAGGCTTTCACGTCCTTTCCCACCTTTAGGTAGGTAGAGCGTCGAAAGATGATGAGCACCGATCGAAGGACCCCGGGGACTTTCAGCTGTTCTCTCGGGGCCACCCTCGGTAAGCTCTATACGAAGTCGTTGATGCGTCGTGAGGTACGAAGGAGATAGCGCGTCGTGAGCTACGCTGACCGATATTACTGTGCTTAAGAAGCTCATGGCCGTTCCCTGATATGGCTACAGTGGTAAACAGAGTTTCCCCAGGCACCCTCTTTCCAGACGGCTTAGCGCGAGCAAATATATTCCGCGCCGTGACGGATCGGAAAAATCGGGAAGGAATTAGTCGGTCAAATATGGGGATCGTCTGGTAATCTTCTTACCGGCATTCGTGCTTCATCGAGTCGTACTTAGCAGGCTAAGTTCAGACTGCGTTGCTTATAAAAAGAGGCTTAAGATCTTTATAGGAGCGAAATCTATATTGAAACTAATAAAAGCCTTCGCTTGAGTCGTCTTCCGATAACGCGAGAAGATTTCGCAAAATAATTTTGTTCAAAAATATCTCTTGCGATTTTTTGAAGATACATATTTTGCATATAATATAGAAAAGATATGTTCCTTGTAATTTTCCGTTTAGTGGATAAAAAAAATTGTTAACTGCAAACTTGATAAATTACCAAGCTTTTCTAAGCTTGGTACTCGTTGCTGGTTATTCTCGTATCTGTATATTTGACATATAATGCGCTTGCTTCGTATATCATCGGATGTCGTCGATGTAGATGGACGAGAAGAATATGAATGACAGAATTAGAATGTGATACTTACAGATTGTAGTGCACGTCTGCCATGTTCGGTCGATAGCGAAGAGCTTGAACGAACGCTTCCTCCGCTTCAGCTACTCGCCCCTGCTCGCTGAGAATGCTGCCCAAGTTGCCATAAGCTAGAACCGTAATAGCGTAAACATTATTTAACATCTTGTAAAATGTTGGTCAGCAAAATGTTAAATGTTAAAAGAAGACTCGAACCGATATGATTATTCGAACACAATAAGTGCAAATAAAAATTTATGGATTTTGAAAAATGTAAAAAGCGGAGCGCATTGAAAGGAATAATAGAAAACGGTGTTTGTATAGAAAACTGACAGCAGCGAAGGTAATTATTAATGGATAGCGCAGGTGCGAAATACGTCTTACGCTTTCGGTGTTAATTATTATCCTAGCGGCAATTACTTGAGAATTATCACGATCAAGATACGCCCGCCCATCATTTCTCTGCTTACGTGCTCGCTTGTAGTTGAATATTCAACTCGTTAAATGATCAGCAGGAAGTGCCTCGGAACATAGTTACATGCTGCGCGCACGCACACCGCACCTATACACATTACCTCTCAGACATAAAGGCTAATATTTTCATAGTTATTACACTTCCAGCGCTATTATGTGGTATTTCACAAGTGCAGTTTGCACAGAACAATTTACTATTTGAGTAAGATTAATTCTGACAAATCTCAAAATGTATGAAATAAAATCGTTTCAAAGCAGTATCAAAAACACACTGCATATTGAACATTATTTTCACCACCGATATAGATTTACAATTTCATTAAATATATGTATTGAATATGCATATCCTTTTTTTAACTTTATTATTTTTAAATAAAAAATAATTAAAAGGAAATAATTTTTAAAAGTGAAGTTAATTGAAGTAGCAGGGAGAGAAAATCGAAATATATATATTTTTTTTCCAATTTTGTAGACACATTTTTTTGAGCGTGTAATCTAATCGCGATTGATACATTATAGCTGTACGATCAATGATCAAATCGCAGTTAGCCGAGGGAAATATCGCTGGAGTTATATACACACGCGTTAAATCAACGAGTAGACATCAACCAGACGGTTGAGTGACTCCGCGGCCTTGGTGAGGCAAAGGGAAGGATATACGTAACTGTGAGTTGCAGATTGTTGAACAGGAAGGGAAGGTTTACGGGAGAAGGGGTGAGAATGGACATGAATGCAACGTCCGACGAATACGCGCGCGTGCGCGCGCGCGCGCACGCGCGTTCGCGTCGGCGACCTCTGAACCAACAAAATGTAAATTTATTTCTCGTAGCGGAGCAGCCTGTTAACACGGTAACACGCAATTTCTGTCGGCGCAATTAAAACACGCTGCGACGTCGCTGCTGGCGCCGGTAGTAGCGCGTTATGTCGGCGTCAGCTCGCGTGACTGTCCGCTTTACGCCGCCTCTATCCGCTCTCTCGTTCTCTCCTCTCGTTTCTCTCCCTCGGTCTTTGTCCATCCCGCTCTCCTTTGCGGGAACATTAAAAAAAATGAATGGAAATTAGGTGGGAATGAAAAGTATCCTGAGAGAGAAGAAACGAGATTGTTTCGCGAGAACGACGGGCAAATGTCGGCTCGCGGAATTAAGACGAGCAGTTCTAAGATTGTTAATTTAATAAACATGGAGATGTGGAAGTGAGGTTTCTCAATCGAGTTAGCATGTACAGTCCTCTTATGTTCATCAAATCAAATTGGAATTAATTTCTTGAATATTTTAACAAGAATGAATAACTTTGTGTATCGATACGTGAATGAATTCTAATGATTACTGATTCCAATGATTCCAATGGAATATTTGCTGGATAATCAAGTTTTAGAATCGTTTTATCTTTCATTTCAAATGAAATGATAAAAATACTGATGTCGACAAAGTTTAACTTTAGAATGTTTAAGATTAATCCAGTTAGTGCATAAGAAATAAAAGTCTGAGCGAGATAATCTTAAAATAACGTAATGCGGCCGATGACGTGAAACAGATGCGCAGCGCTGATGTGTGGCGCAATTAATATGAACTACTGTCCGGTAGATTAAATCGTGCAATCAATCGTTAGATTATCGTGAAAGTAAATGGGGCGGATGGAATGTAAAAAGTGGCAAAGATGGATGGGGTGGATATTCCAGAGTGGTACGCATGTGAAGGAAGAATCGGTTAACTTATATGACCGATGCTCCGATACCAAGTTTAAAAATCAAATATCCAGCCGTTTTCCCTTTGTAAATTTATTCGCAAAAAAGTCATATTGTTTATGCACTTTCGAGGCACTTTTTAATATACGAAATAGGAAAACATTGCGAAATTGCTTTCAATATACTGGGAATATAACAGCGCGAATATAGGCGGCAACAGTCATGGAAGAGGTCAAATTAATACGGCAGGAACTCGTTGCGTCTCTCCGGCAATATACTCGCGTTGTATCGCGCGGATGAAACGCGTTACAGAAACGAAGCAAAAATTCTCGCTGGCGAGAGAGAAGCCGGCCGAGCATTTACGTTCGCGCGGGACTGTAAGTTAAAATAATTACGAAAAAGTACACCGTAGAGGATAAATGCCGTATGAAAGTGGATAAAAGGTAAAAAAAAGTCGGGACGGATTAGAAGGATGCATTAGATTAAAGGGAGAATCCGACGAATGAGAAGAAACGAGAAACTCGCGTATGCTCTTAACGCGTATATGTTGGCGCGCATAAGACGTTTCCGTCAGATAGATTAAAAATATGAGGGATATGCAGAGATGGAAAAAAAAAACGAGAGCAAAACACGGTTATTCTTTCAATGTATTAAACAATTGTAATCGAAGAAGTATCACAATCGTTTTATTATTTACAATATTATTGGAAATGAGGATTATATATATTCACTTTCACGTGGAAATTAAAGCTTCATTTAAATTTTGTAAATGAAATATGTATTATAAAAAATCCAATATATTTATTTTCTCATAAACTTTTCGAACAAAATTGTTTTAAAATTAATTTATCAATAATTATGCTAATTCAAAACATTTAAAGAAATTTTCGATAAAACTTTTTTTAATTATTTCTAAGCATAAAATCAACAATTTTTGTGCAAATATGTATTTGTGGATTAAAATATATGTTAATTCTTATCAAAATAAAATTGTAAAATTTAAAAACCTTGTGGAAGGAAGGAAACAAAGCGTAAAAGAGAAAGAAAGAAGTCGCATTTATTTCTCGTTGTACACCGTGTATTCATCCTTCCGATGATTTTATGGACACGGTAAACCCATAGTTGCCTACATCGAGAAGCAAGATGAACAGGAGGGATAACATATGCTCGGTGCTACAATAGCTCCGACGTTATAACGAGAAAACAGGCGGTGCGCGATACCCGTCGGCGTCGGCTTCGTCGGCTGGCAGGGAATTTCACTTTTACATGGTCATATATTCGCCGCGGTGACGCGGCTATCGGGCTTCGATCAACGTGCAATGGCTTTTTATTATTAACGCGCGCGGCACGTTTTACTATCTTTATGTCTTTAATCCGTCCGGCGAGGTGGCAACGCACGGGACACCGGTTGTTCTCCTCCTTTTTTTACGATCGTGTATAAAGAGTGACGTTCTCATAGATATTGTATGCATTTAAGGGCTCATATAGTCGTAGACGACGAAATGATCGCAGCTGATAAAAAATGTTATCGGCGGTAACGATACCTCATGAGATATTGAGACGAGATCGAACCTATATGATCGCATGGACGTTAAAAAAAAATATATTATTCAAGAAATAGGAATTTTTTTAAATAACTACTCTACTTAATGAAAACTGTCAGATGTATTCTGATATCCGTTCTCTTACTTTGTCATTTTTTCCTCTTTTTTATTATGCTTTATATACCTGCGTATTTTAATATTCGAGTATATTTAATTACACATCGCAATGTCTGTAGAAAAATTTCCCAAAAATTCTAATCTAAAATTCGAATGTGTATATTGAAAGTTTGAAATTTTGTACTCCAAACTTGATAATGCAGTTTATATGATATTTTTGTTTTATATTGTTTAAAATTTTTTAATTACGTGATAACTTATATTAACAAAGAGAAAATAAAGAAGTTTGAATATATATCCAATATTTAAAATTATTTGTGAATTTGAATATTTTTTCTTCACATTTTTTTAGACCGCAATTAATATTAATCGATGGCTTACCTTTTGGTGGATTGACGTGCAGCGCGGATCTGTACAAGCTCTCCTCGTCCCTCCAATCGGTGTTCCTCACGAGTGTTTTCGTTGACATCACACCGATGAGAATCGCCGTCCCCAGCAGCACCGCTCTGCCGCGCGTCCTGGACCCATTTTTTCTCGCTATCCGATAGCATCCGGACACCGCCGCGCCGACCACCAAGCAGGCGCCCACGCTGGGCAGGTACAGTATCCTCTCGGCTATGACGAAGCCCACGTAGAAGAACAAATTGCTCGCCGGGAGGAACGGGAGCACGAGGAAGCCCAGGGAGACGGCGACCGCGGTGGCCGTAGTTTGTCGGCCGCCGGCGTTTACGCCGTTCACACCGCCGTTGCTGCTCGGCCTCTTGGCACAGTGACAATCACCGAGCGGACTGTTGTTATTGTTGTTGGCCGCCCGACAGCCATCCGTGTGGCAACCGCCGGTACGTCTGCCGGCACACACGGGACACCTAGACGACACCGATCGTGGATACGTCTGTTGCTGGAGCAGACTCGCCATCGAGTCCCGCGGGCGAGGTCTTCGCAGGCTCTTGACGGCCCAGAACGCCGCGCCGATCAAGGCGGCATATAGGCACACGGACTCGAGATTCCGCGGGTCAAGCGGGCTCGTTATGCGCGGCACGGCATCCATCGACCAGTCGAAGCTCAGCGTGCTCGGGCACAATAGCATTCTTGCGCTGGCCGCCGGCAGATACAGGAACGTCAGGCCGCGCGTCAGCCGCGACGGATGCCTCGCCGTCGGATTATCCGCGCTCGCGAACTCCGGCCTGCTGCCTGCGAGCCTAAGCCGCCCCAACGCGAGCAGCGCAAGACCGCCTGACAGAATGCCGACACTGCGACCCCGGGTGAATCCGCAGTTACTCTGAAATTCAACGGAGTTGACAGGTATGGCATTACTCGTATAGTTTCAGCACCGTGCGTCGTACTAAACGGCGCTTGGCTAAACTAGGTCAGCCATTGCACATGAGAGACAGACATGTGTCGGTGTGGTATGCGCTATAAGGAATTATTTAATTCCTTAGGGACATACGACTGTCAAAACTAAACCGGTTAAATGGTTACATCTTAATCAAAATGTGTGTGTGTGTGTGTGTGTGTGTGTGTGTGTGTGTGTGTGTGTGTGTGTGTGGTGTGTGTGTGTGTGTGTATGTATAAAGCGAAAGAGTAGCTCTCTCTGTAAGGTGAATTGCTGATTTTATAAATGCTCGACTTGACTCGCAACATATTTTTTCCAATGTAATAAAGAGAATGACGTCATAGATTTAAAATACATAATTACAAGATAGCATGCGAATACATTCCGTGTGGTAATACACGTGCACGCATATGATATATATGTAAATATATATTCATATATATATATATATATATATATATATATATATATATATATACGTATATAGAAATAATAAAAGTACCGTAGAAATGCATTACGAGGTATCTCGAGAAATATGATACCGTAATAACGCGACGCGACGGTATTTCTGTTGTCAGTTCATCGGCTGTACGTTGTTTTCGCGTTGCTATATCGTACTTCTTTTTTCCTATGAATAAGCAGAAAGGAAAAAGGGACGAATTGGAAGTATGAAAGCCTTCAGTTGTCGAAGTGATGTTTGCCTCGGCGAACACGGCGTTGCATCCGACCGGAAGGTAGTTTCGGTCGGATGGAAAGGAGAAAATCGTTTGTCCGACGAATCGGTGAACAAGACGAGTCTCGCTGTACAATGCTCATGTTGACGAAACGTGAAAGGATAACAGACGTTTTATCGTTTATGATAAACAAAATGTTATCGAAAAAGGGGAGAATGAATTCTTATTACGAACAATCAGTTTTAGTAAAGTTACAAAACGTTATTTATAATTAAACGTTATTTATAATTTATAAATTATATAAATAATTTAATTTATATTGAGCAATGAAACAATAATACAACAAAAAATAAAAATAAATTTTGATAAGTCATCATGGTTAATAGAAATAAGATTATTTACTAAATAATTGCATGTCAGTTACTTATCAGATATATTTATTCGACATTTTTGTAGTATATTAAATAATAAAAATATATCATTATAAATATGCACAAAGTGGAATATATTACACGATGGCCTGCGACGCATTCTGTAGATTATATTATTAGATTATATTAAACTATACGAAATTCGCGCGAAGAGTCTTAATGAAATTTCCATCCGCGGTAACCGCGGCTGGAAACGCGATTCGAAAGTTACACAGACAGTCGGATCAGGCTGAAATAATAGTTTGCGGTGAATTTATAATTCACGTTAAGCACGATTACGCTCTTCGCCGTGCGCCGAGACACTCGTCTCGTATCTCCAACTGGAAATGGGAACTGGCGCAAAGTGCGCCGTAAAGTTCGTTAAAAAAGTTAGCTGACGCGAAATTGAATGCCACATCATCGTGTTTAAGGACGGTGTCGCGCGCGCGTTTTACCGCATGGTGCTTCCGGTATGCCTTATTACTTCGCATTACCCTTTCCCTATTCAACTCCACCCTCTCCCCCTCCCCTCCCTTCCTCTTTCTCTATTCCAATTTTGTATTATTCCAAAGTTTCTTGCGCGCCGCGAGTTCGAGCGTCGCAAAAGAGAAGAGACACTACACAGGAAGATTTGTCGAGGCACAGACGTGAATAGTTTAAAGCTCGCCTTAATAAACGAACGATACGTCGCGCTTCGTGCAAACTTCCACCAAGTTCGTTACAACCGTAAGATGTAATTTTCCGGACGATGCGAGCGGGTTACGATGAGGGCGGCTGTATCCGCGCGGCGCACCAGTGACTCCGTAACCGCTAATTCCGAACTGAAACTTTTGCTATAAAGACTTTCTGTGACAGCGACAATTATCCATATTACGTAGAATAAGGCGCTCTGTATGTTTCGCAAAACCCACGTAACATTACGCGGTTAATAGTAATTTCCGTCGATTAAGTACTAATTTACTTGTCGACCGTCGTCTCAGAAAAGCGATCGATAATAGGAAAATTTTCAATAATAATTCTTTTATTATTTCCGCATAATCGATCGTGTCGTCCATTCCAAATTCAGATCAACATTAATCATTTTATAATTTCATAAAAGATGAAAAATATTCGGGTAATCTATATAAAAATCGTGAATACGGTGAATGCGGTGAATTTGTTGTTGGCTTATATTAAATTTAAATGTTACTGTTGAAAAGCCTTTACTCTTTAAAAAAAGCTTGATCATTTGAATTCCAAATGTTTCGGTAATCCGAATACGTTCTTGCATCCGGATATACTGGAATTAGCTTAGATTACTGAGGTTGCGCTATAATTGCCGTAATTCCATCACTTATCGCGGATTTTCTGTTCCGCGACGATATTGTTTTATCTCCGATAAAACGGCCAACGAAGCATCCAAAAGGAAACAAACGTCACAGAGCCGGATTTAACGTCGCGGCGATATTTCACGAGGAGATATCCAGCCGGCTGTTCGATACTCTCGCTGAATCGATAATCTGAAAACCAGATTTTTTCCAATTACTTCGCGATCGTTTCGGACAGCTCGATCGTAACTTAATAAATTTCCGCTCTCCGCCCTTTGCGCGCGTTTTCCGCGTCCATCCTGGTTCTAGTTCTCATCTGCCGAACGTCACGTCTCGTTTGTCTCTCCGGATCTCGCTGCAGCTTCCGCCGTTCCACGCATATTTCCGCGCGGCCGAACAAAGCGAGCAGAAAACGAGAAAGAGGAAGTACCATTGCTAATGCTGGTGACGTTTCCGCTTTCGAATGGCGAGACATTTCCGCTTTGGACCTTGTGATTCACACGGAAAAAACAACTACGATCTTCTCTTTTAAAAATTATTAAATTTGATACCATAAGTAGATAATAATTAAACAATTATAAAGCATTTTATTTAAAATTTTTATTTGATACAAGAAATATATAAAAAGTTTTATTAAAAAAAAAAAATAATCTTCCAATCCTTTTTTAGTCCTTTAATCCGTCATTATCGCACTCGACTATAAACTTTCGTGGTGAAAAATGGTGAAGCACAAACGGTTTATATTCAATCGACGATGGATATCTCAAGTTGGATGAGAAAAGGGTGGAAACCGCGGAAGGATGCAGTCGACGGTACGAGCTGAGGACGAGATGGAAATATAATAAGAGAAATATGAAAGGGAAAAGGAGGAGGAGGGGAATGGGAGGCGAACGAAAAAGAACGAAAAAGATGTGTAGAGGCCTCCGAGACGATGAAAGAGGGGGTGTTGGAAAATGCGATCCTCTTGGCACTCTTCCAATCGCGGCGTAGATAGGGAGGAAGACGGGCGCACGTCATGCATCACGCGAGGCGTCCGATGCATCCAGCGCATCCGGATGCACCGTGCGCGAAAGGAGATGACGAACGAGGATTCTTGGGATTGCGAGGGGAAGAGGATGACGGGATAGGGTGTGAGTGTCGACGGTGGTACGCGCCTAAAGGTGGAGCTTTTGGAGGAGGGCGGGCCACCGTGTGTGCATCAGCTCGCTGTCTTCGTCAGAATGCAGCGCGTTGCAACGGCACTGCGTTATCGGTTACACGCTTCCCCGAATCCGTACGTGCGCACGCGGGTTCTGCCTGTCTTCCGCCTTGTTTCCTTGTCGAAACTTTCACGCTCCACAAAACGAGACGCGCGGATAAACGACGACGCGACTCTCTCGCGCGTGGCAATCGCGGAAATCGTGCGGCGCGTCCGTAAACTGATATCGATTCGCGAAATCCCATCCCGATAGTCCTATCGAAGCGAACACGTTAACTTCCAGTCTCAAAATTAAAAATACTTTAAAATTAAAAATACTTTAATCTTTATTTACATCAGTTCGCAAAGCTTAAACGCGCTTAAAGATTGATTGCACGTGTTTATACGATTATCCCTTTGGCCGAATGAAATATAATGATACATGAAGCTTAGCTCCTGCGTATAATAGAGGAAATATTAGAACAGGAATAAATTTTGGAAGTGAAAATTCATAATAAAGATTAAACGTAAATGGATATAAATAAGTAAGATAGAGCTACATGTGCAGGACCTTAGATATTTATTTCAATATGTCATTCGTCTATATTAGCATTATAACCTACGTTTATATTTAACTCAGAGCAAAAATATTGAACATTTGAAAAATTCAGTGTATTTTGATATAATTATAATTAATAAGGATTTGTAATTTTTATTATAGACATAATTTTATATATATAAAGTATTTTATATATATATATAAATTACTTCTCGCTTTATATATTTGATTTGACTGTCGCAAGCCTAGTTTTTTAGGGTAGAAAACTTGATACTGTTAGACTAAATAGTATTACGTTACTTACCTTTCGAGTTGGCTCGCCGCGACAGAGTTCCCACAGAAGGCAGAGAGCCAGAGACGATATGCCTGTTTCCTTAGCGAGGGTGGCTAACGTTGATGACACCAGGGCCAGCAATAGAGGAAACGGCGATCTCGTGCGATTACAATGGGCTGAGTATGTCAGGAAAGATGTCAAGGTCAGGAAACAGGCAAGAAGGTCGGCACGTCCGACTATACCGGCCACAGCTTCACTGTGAATGGGATGGACCGCAAACAGGAAACCCGTGATCGCGTGCGCGAGATTGCTCCTTCCTGGCAGAACCTGCGGAGTGTAATTGCGGATATCTCGTAAGGTACACATGTAAACGTCTCGCGAGGCGATCCTTCAAGCGACAGTAGTGGGGCAAATTAACTCCAACGTTAATTTATTCTACTCCGTCTCGAAGATTATTTGATCAGTGTTTAGATTTAATCGCTCTATCGAGCAAACGGCGAACAATAACAATCTATACAAAATACGGAATCTACACAAAATATGGAAATTACGTCAGATCTTACACACAAATAGCTTCTCTAAAATTTTTAAGAGATTTTAATGGAAATTATTATAATTTATCTTGTTATAATTAATGCTGAAGCAACATTAGTAGAAAATAAAATAATCACAAATTTTATTTACCAATAACAAGTATGCTTACTTTTTCGAAAAATACAAATAAATATTTTAGATCAAAATATAGAAAAGGACGTCAAATATATGTAAAGATGCAGAGAAATACAATTCGTAGTTATATACGCGATGCTTGGTAATCGTTGGCAGCAGTCATCGATGAGGGTTATTTGAAAATTATACGATCCGATGCACATTTGCAATAAGGGGATCGAGAATACGACGAGACGGGAGGAATTTCGAATAGGGAAATTGTATAAATGTCGTATATTTTTTCAACGTGCCAGCGGAAAATCGAAGGTGGCGACGAAATGGCACACGGGAGTAAAACCGATCGGAATCGAGAACGAGGAAATACACCGCGCGGCGAGATCTTGCCTGAGATATTAACAGCATGCATAACTCAAAACGGTGCTCTCGAAGTACGAGAAGTACTTTCATTAATACACTTAGATGCAGTTAATTAGCGCGACAGTTTCATTACACGGGTAAGTGCTGTGTGTATTAAATTAACGCGGCTCCTCGTACTTGCCACCTCCTCACGCCCATAATAACGCGCTAAAACGATTTGAGTTGTTAATGAACTTATAAAACGGTACATAACTTGGATATTACTGCTTGTTTTCACAGTTCCAAGAAATGCGCTGAATGAATCTCTCTTTACCCGATCATACCCGATACCCGTTCACAAGTAATATTCTCGGCTGAGCGAAGCATTTCGCGTTGATAGATTATATAACGTAATAAACTATTATTATCAACCTAATCAAATCTAATACAATATAATAATAAGAAAAATTTTTTTCGGCATTTATTCTATTTACAATCGATGTAAAATATTTTTGTTTTATTATAACCTCGAAATTCGTCGCACAATAAATTTTTTTGATGCGTGGCAAATTTTAAAAAATGTCAGCAATTAAGGTCGTAAGGCAATTCGAGCAAGAAAATAATATATCTCAATGAATAATTTATTTTCAAAAATCATATCACCACCAACTATCTCAGCTACGCAGAAAATTGATTTAATTTCTCACATAGCGCAGTAAACAACAAAACAAACAAAAAATACAAATAGTACGTCTCAATAAACAAGTTTCTAGAAAAAGCAATTTGCAATCATCTAATGTAAAAAACAACTTTAATCTTGGCGTTAATAATCGCTTTGCTCGTTTAATTTTTTTATTCAAAAACTTCTTATCAGTATTTTTAATTTGTCTTTAATTCGTGTAAATAAAATAAAAAAAATTTTCTATACACAATACGGTTCTAACACAATACGGTTTTTATGATTTCTATAATTAAATCTGATGCATTTTAGCTCGTACAACAGAGCCTTATTTGAATTAGTATACATGTAATTATATTTGATTTAAATTAGTATAGTTATAATTGAACTTCGCGTAATTTACTGCACGTATAATTAAATTGTACTTTACGTGATTCCTCAAAAGAGTTACTATAATACGCCGAAGTTAAATATTTGCCAAGTTAAACATAATGACCGAAAGAGGTGATGTAAAATTAAAGTCTCATTAGGATGATAGCACCTCGTAGCGGCTCTTTTGATCCTCCGACGTATCCGAAAGTTCTATTTGAGATGTTCGCGTGCAGTTACGTCGGATCGCCATTACAATTCCCTTTCACGACCGTCCTATCGTCCTTTCCGGAATAAGAGGAATCCCAAGCTAACTAAAACGAAGTGACGTCGTAAAATTAAAACCGCGCGGTAGGCTTATGTCAAAGTTAAGCGGGGATCCTCCTCGTTATTTGAATTCTACCGTCGACGATTCTCTGAAGATGTGCTCCGGTACAAATAAAATATAAGGGATCACGGTGACTTTATTTCGGATATAAAACGAACCTAGAATTACTTGATAATTAGATGGATTCGTAGCATGACTTTTATTGCAAAGCGAATTGCACTTCTCGTAATTTCCTCCCGCAAAGCCGCGCAAATTAATGTCACACAGTAAGAACTGTGATGTAATTGATAGTACGAGAATTAAGTCTACCGTTAATAGATGTTTAAATCTTGATTAATTGACGGTACCACTTTCTTGGATAGCAATCAACGGGAGGGACGATTCAGACGAAATAAAAAACAAAAGCATTGCAAATTAAATTAGTTAACAATTAACTTTTTTTGCTAAGCGTTAACAAATTTACCCCAATGAATCCCAATGAATTTTAGATTTTAATACTTCTTCATAATACGCTTATGTAATTATGTCAAAAGAGAAATACAGCGTTAATATTATATATAATATTCTGGCATCAAGCAGACTTTTAGGATTTTATTTCCGACAGTCACTATATCGTTGAATATTATCAAAATTCCCGTGTGATGTGCGCTCGCTCTACAGGTGTCACAGTTAACTCCTTTTTGTCATCCTGGCATAGAATCCACACCTGTCCAGATTATTTTGTTGCGACACGATCGCTTTCTTATTCGATGTGAACAAAATCTTTCTAATTTTCTCGCAATGCAACTATTCGTTGTTTCTTTCACTTCGCGAGATATTCTCAGAGATTGCGGAAATTCACTTACATGCGATCACTCACCTTTCTAGCAACCTTGACCACGAGAACGGTGCAGGCGGCGTGTAATGCCACGTTCACCAGATGGTAACCCCAGGGTTCAAGGCCGCCCAGAAAATGATTCAGACGAAAGGTGGCCACACAGAGCGGTCGATAGCTGCCGTGCGAGCCACGTTCCGTCAGTGGAGTTCCCCAGAAGTCATTCTCGAGCAATCGATACCACGGTGTGCTCGCCAACAGGTCAGGGTTCGTCAAGATGGCTCTTCTGTAACAAAGAGATGAAAGTGCAGGTTATATATTAACATCAAACACGAAAATTTTACAATATATCTAATTATATATATGCACATAAGTATATACATACATATATTGTATAATATTTATATCAAATTATAGCGTAATTAAGTATACACAATATACACGTAATAAAAACATAAAAATGTTAAATATATGTATATATTTAATTACAACTATAAATTATAATTTAATAACTTATTATAAATAAATAATGAAATTATTGAATTATGATATAAAATCATGATAATTAAATATTAATGTAATAATGAAAATTCGCGGAACTTAGTGGAACCTCCACTTGAATTTGTGCAAATTATAATCCAGTTTACAATCACGAAAACATAACTAGTTATGGAAATAGCAAAAATTGGCAAAATCGTTTTTTCAACACGTCGCGAGTCGCGTGTAACTTAATCAGTGTATTGTAATAATATAAACCGTATTGGGTTACCACTGCATGCCGTGTTAAAAATTGCGAAATAGGTATTATTATATGTAACGTAGTTTGACCAGCGGTTAAAATAAAATAAGCCGTTTCTCTCTCGATTCGCCTATTTTCCTGCCATGCAATTTAATACGGGACTTGCAACATTTCGGTCAGTTCATCGCGTTAACCGCATCAACCGAAGTTCTCGGGCCGAATGCCAGCGACAAATCATTCGGGGTGGCATTTAATAAACCATTTTTATCTCACGTCCATGAATTAATTATTTGGGGCGCGAATACACCATCTCGTGTACATACGTATTAGTTGGCAGAAATAATTCTCGCGCTCGTTATCGATCAGTCGTTTCCTATCAATGTGTAAATATCAATGCATCGACGCATTTAGATTTCATTCGAGTGTTTGTTTTCAGAGAATAAAATTGAAAATTAATAAAGAATATTATTTGTTTGACGGAACATTTAACAAAGTAGCCATTACATCAAATAATATTTTAATATAAACTGTTATTTCTAAACAGAAAGAGTGAGTATAGAAATAATGTAAACACAAACAAAGATCATAAATTATAGAAATTCTTTTTTTAATAATTTTAATAAATTTTAGAGAGATGTATATCAGTACGTTTTTCATACATCATTTTAAAAAAAATCAGATAATTCGAAAAGTAAAATTCTTAAGTGTCTTCGACAATTATCAGATTTTAAAGTTTGTGGATTCGTTTCACGAAATAAGTAGAAGTCAACGATAATGTAATTAGTTGGAGATACCGTTTATATGAGGTACCGTTGTTATCGCCTACTTCGTCGGCGGAGCAATCGTACGTGAAGATCACTTATACAGGTCGTGTGCTAGCCTACGAAAACGGTTACGACGGCGATAATGCTGCAGTGAAACGGCCTTATCGCCCGGCCTTATATCGTCGGTCGCACACTCGTGTGTACATACGTACATATATTTCCACGTGTAAGAACTGCAAAGTGTATTCCGAGCACTTCATGAACCTAAGAGCCGCTGGTCGTCTTCGAAGAAGGTGGAACGACAACGATGTAGTCGCACACCAGGATCGCAACGGCGCCGGTTGCTTGGTGCACTTTTGTCTTTTTATTGCGGTTTTAAATGTAGAATTTATCGATACACGTAAGTTACTTCAGGATTATTTGATAATTTAAAAAGGCTTATTCATCAACGGCTCTCATGTGTTGTGTTAAATATATATATTTACGGAATATATATGGAACATACATACATGCCAGAAAACAAGAAAAATAATAATGCACGTAAGTGAAAAAGATTAATCTCAACAAAATACGAGCACGTAAAAGTAGTTTGTTTAAAAGTAATAAAAAGTACATATTCTAATATTTTTATTCGTATTTTAATGCTAAATAAAATTTGGGGTTATTTATTGCGATTATCAGAAAGAATTTTTTGCCATAATATACGTTTTTTATAATAAAAGTTATATTTATATAAAAGTTATTTATATTTTGATAATAAAAATGTCGAATTGATAGGAGTTATCGAATACGCTTTATAAGCAATGTATGATGCAAAATATGTATATATGTATATATATATATATATATATATATATATATATATATGTATATATGTATATATTATCTTTTACGAGTTACATTTTAAATTACTGTATAGCTGTAAATAAATGATACAACAAAATAACATAACACGAAAGCACAATGTTGGGATAAAGAGACTGATACAAATATTGTGATAATTTTATATAATAGAAGTAAAAAATATCTTTTTAATGCAATCTTTTTAAGATTATCTACTAAGATCGCGAGAGTAGATGCGCAAAGAAAACTTGCAATTACGATCGCGCTTTTATGTTAAAGAATTCTTTCTTACCGTCGCTAAAGGACATAATTGAACTCTTACACGGTTAAATCCGTTTCCTTCTTCAAAGAAAGGAAAGAGATTACCACAACGACGATGCGCAAGTACCGTTTTCGCGAAATGAATAAAGCTAAACGATAACGTTTTACGTAGCTAAGTCTATTTATATATCAAAGCTGCGCTTTCCGGAGGAAACGCTTCCATTATTTCGAAATTATCGAATTATTTCAATTGCCTCTTGATATTTCATTTCACGTATATTTCGCAAATGCGCGTTCAATAATCTATTATTTTCGTCGCTGCTTTCGTCCAATTAATGCGCTTCTGGACGCGCCGTAAAAAAATTTGTAAGAAGTCCGCCATCGCTTGTTACGCCTCGACGAGGCGTAACAACTTTTTCTTCAGATCGTATAGACCCGACGATCCCATACCCGCCTCGGGCGAGGAAGCGTTCTAATCGACGGCCGATCAATATTCATGGGTATCGATGAACTCGATGTTTCGGTTCGTCTCCAGATCCCCATACCAAAGGCTACCATCTAGATTGCATCGTTGAGAAAATAAAACGATAGCTTCGTCAATTTTGTCGTCGCGTAATTTTTAGTATCGTGATTTAATGAGCAGCATGTTTCTTAAATAATATTTAATAAATAATAAATTACATTTTCATTTAAAAGAATATTTACGTTGAATTTCCATGAGATCAAGTTCAGTTTTTTTATTTATTAATACTAGTTTCTAGCGACGACATTTTTAATAATAATTAATAATAATTTTGTAAACTTTGTGTAGAAAATCATGAACATATCATTTTTTGGGTAAAACAGTTTATGTCATTGTTATTCTACACAAGCCTAAGCGATATTATTTAAAAAATTTTTTGTCATTTATAAAATACTTTTCTCTTTCAAATATGAGAGCAACATTTTTTAATTTGTGATTTTTAATTATTACATTAATTATACTAAAATAATTTGTAAACAAGAGAGAGAGTAAACAAATTTACACGGAAATATTATATTCTATTTTTAAATATGATATTTTCCACACTTCCATTTTACGTGTGAAGAATTTATTTTGAAGTCTACTATAATATTCGCAATCAGAGGCAGTGTAATTATCGAAATTATGTTCAATTATCGAAACGCGATGTGACGGAGTTTAATGAATACAAATTATCGAAATAGAGTTTCTAATTATCGCAAGTAAATTATCTGAATTTAAATATTTAAGCGTTACGACTCAGATACACGTTTAAAAGCATATATTCCCTTTATTAATCCGCGAGTAAATTTCGCGCCGAGCTTGCATGGAAATCTCCGCAGAATTTGGGATGTCGCATAAAACGAGTGACACCAAATTACTTTCTTGTTAGTCGCTTCTGCACAATTCCTGTCGTTTTCCCGAATAATTTGTTATGCCGGAATGAGTTTGTCCGTGAAGCTGTGCCCGTTCTCGGGTACGAGTAATCGAGATTGCGCGTCCTCGATGCTTTTTCGTGAAGCTTTCGGCCTCCATTCGTTCGTACCGGCTGGCTTGCATGTAATGAAAATTTGTAAAATCTCTCGACGAAGCGCGAACGACGGTCGGGACGAGGGGGGCTACCAATTAATTCCCATTCATGACGATTGCAGTATTCTGAAAATTCGTGTTGTCGAATCCGCCTCGTTTAGGAGTTATTTTTCTGACGCGGCGCTCCCCGATTTTCTGCCTCGTCTAAACCAAGGGTATTCAAATAAGTCGCTCCCCTCCATCTACAAACCCTTGCAATTGAGTTCAGACGAGTCTGTATTCCCTGTCGTAGACCCTAAATTTTGACTGCTGTCTAACGGAGTGACGCACGCGAGGGAGAATTGATGAAAGTGAAACAAAATTTTTGACTGCTATTATTAGAGAGAGAAAAAGGGAAAAGAGGGAAATAGGGCGTTTATATATCATTTATCATGGACACATTTTTTAATTTGCGATAAGAAAATGTACATACATATATTGAATATATCTTTTTGCAGAATCAAAAATTGCCATTTATATTGATATTTTTATTTTATAGAATTAATTTCTTTCTTTTATTTCACTTTCATCCTTCCTGATTCTTTATTCTCCTTTCGATTTACGAAATGATGCGGCAAAGATAATTCAAAAGAAGGAACAAGAAAATCAATTTCAAAATTTAATCACGATAATGAATGCCGCAGTCAAGACGGTGGTGCACGCCTTTAATGATGCGTGTAGACTCGCAAGACGTATTGACGATTTAGAAATTGATCACTCCATCGTCACGGTGGGTTTGCACATGATTGATTGGAGTGGTGAGAAAATATTTTTTTTGTATGTATAATGTAGGTATTCGGTGTGAAACTTGCTTGTATAAGCACAATACGCCAGGATTTTTGGACGTTTCTCATATAAAAGCGAGGGTCTGAGCGCCTTATGATTATCCACCTCACTATTCTTGACAATAATTTTGCGATTTAAAGTCTGTATAAGTCTATATATATATATATCATAATATTCTGTTACGTTTTATATATATAATGGAAAATTGTTTTTTTGAAATTTGCGAGACATAAAGATGCCGATATATATATATATATATATATATATATATATATATATATATATTTTCCATTATATATAAATTTTCCATTATATATAAAAATATAAAATGTAACAGAATATTTGTAGAAAGTCGCGTACTACAATTCACACTGACGTGCGTGACGTTAATAAAGCTCGGGTACACGTATAGGATACAACATTTTCTGTCATGAAGTTAACTTTCACGCGAAGCACGTGATTCAAGTACATCGTTCTCTCACGCTGCACACTTTAAATTCTATTTTTCTATAAATGTCTGTGCGTCCAGACTTTAAATCGCAAAATTATTGTCAAGAATAGTGAGGTGGATAATCACAAGGCGCTCAGACACTGACATTCCCTCGCTTTTATATGAGAAACGTCCAAAAATTCTGGCGTATTGTGCTTATACAAGCAAGTTTCACAGACCGAATACCTACATTATACATACAAAAAAAAAGAGAAAAGGGGAAACGATCTTCTTTCTAAAAGGCAGGAAACGTCACCAAAATATCTTGTCCTGGTAATCTTCAAAAAAACGATGTGACGTCAAGCATGTTCTTCACGTGTCGCATATGACAAATGTAAACGTTCGCGGGTCGACGAAGCCATTAGGGAAGCGGGTGTATTCTTGTTGACGCACGTACACATTCATCTACGACACACACGTATGCACACACATACATATTCGTACACTCTTATGACAACGTGCGCGTGACGTTAATGAAGCTCGTCCTGAAACTCGCGAAGAAACGACGCGATGTCACATAATGGATCCGGAAGCGGGGTGGGTATAGCTTGCGTTCTTTTGGTTCTTTCGCTCTTCCATCCCCAGAATTGAGTCACTTAATACTCGTCCAACCCCTTTAAGCCTCATCGACTTATGTAAGACGACGCCGATTCAATTTTCTGCCTTCCTTCTTATAAAGGGCGCGGGCCGAATCGGAAAGCGCTTAACGACGGCGCGGTCAAATTAGAATTATTGGGTCCAACCCCCCCAAGTGCGCAGAAATGAATTAATAAATTACGGAATAGATGCCTCTCCTCCCTTCCTCTTCGCCCTTCTCTTTACCCCTTCTTCTCTCCGGTGTCCCAAGATACCTCGCATGGCCACGATATTAAAATCGACCGATGATTAATCTCCGTTTGTGCTTTCGTCCGGTTTGCACATAGTGCCGGTCCTGAAAGAAAAAGAGGATGGCGGAAGAGCGATAGGATACGGGAATGAAAAGGTGCGACAGAATAAAGATAGGTTATAGGATTGGAAGGGTTGGGAGGGAAAACGAAATAGGAGAATGAGAAAGGAAGATGTCCTATCGATTACATTTAGTTTCTATGGCAAGTCGATGTAGAGACAGGAGAATGGCAGAGTAAAATGCAATGTTGATCGAGTACATGGTTGTTGCATTAGATCTAACAATGACATTGCGTGACATATTCCCCATATATATCTCTCTTTCTCGCTATTGTCTCTCTGACGTTCAGATTTGTCACCTTTAATACAGTATACTGAATATTGATTTTAAAGTTAATTTTTTACTTTTTTGTTAAAATCACCTCGTCATAAAATTTTTCCAGAAAAAGATTCGAAAAGGGAATGTCAAATAATATTTGATTTTGCAAACAGGCGGGAGAAAAACAAGTTTGCGCGTTGCTGCCAAAATTATAAAGGTATATACGAGGGGATATTTTTTCGGCGTATTATCTCCGCAAACTTGTTGCAAAATGCGACATTGCTATAGAAATTTTTGAAAGGGGAAGATTCTGTTAAACAATCAGTGTTTAAGACATCACGACTTAGTGACAGAAGAAGATAGTTTAATATGTTAAAAAAAAATTAAGTAAGAAACGAGAGATGAGCAAGAAAAGGAAGAGATAGAGATTCTTGTTTCATAACACGCGGATGGTGTAACGGTTATTACGGGATTTTACATTCCTATCTTTTTACATTACGACGGGTAGTGAGAAAATCGGTTATGCGCCATCGCACGAAACCAGGGTATTATCGCAAATGGAATTTTTTGCAACGTGGTGAAAACCTCTCCCGGGCCGCATGATCTCATAAACTTCTGACCCGCGATCATTTCCATTTCCCGACTAGGGCGCCCATTTCGATTCGCACGAGCTCGAATGAGTCTCGTTAATCCGCCGATAAATAAAAATTCGTATCGATTAAGCGAACCGCGATGGAAGTGGAACGACGTTCGTTCGCTCGTTAAAAGCTTTAAACAGACGACTCGTTAGATAAATCTGTGTTAATTTGAAGAACAAAACGAATTCTTTTTTCGAAATGCCATTTACCGTATTTGGAAGATAGAATTCTCTTTCTCGAATACCTCGCATTTTGAATCGTAGATATCGACTTCTCTTGCGATAAAAAATTGATGCATTTCCTATTTTGTATTCGTGTCTACTTTTTTCTCGTTGTGTCTACGCGATATCTCACACGATACGTATCGAATTTATAATCGCCGTTTAAAGTCAGTGTCCGTGATTTTTTTTGTCACGCGATATTGGACCACTTTTCGTAGCTGAAACGCGCCATCGGAGTACTAAGTATTTGTCAGTTAACGTTTTATAGTTTTCTACGTATCGATCTGGGACTTGATATTTGACAAGCTTTAAATTTCACAGGAGAATAGCCGTGGGTTGTATTCAGAAAAGATAACATAACAAATCGTTAAATCAATTGTACTAACTTTAGATATCTCCGCAATAAGAAAGTTATTATCTCAAATTCAATTATCAACATGTAGAAATTTAATTCTAATCTAAAAAACTTTTGCATCTTATTTTGTGCAAGAAAGTAAAGTCGCGACTTTATAATAAAATATATTTTTATATAAGTTCGGAAGAAGATAAAAGAGGGAGATAAAAGAGGAACATCAAAGTTTATATCCAGATAATATGCCGATATACTCAAAGTTAGTTGCTGCAATAATTTACAATATTAACGTCTTGGCGCAGAGATATGTTCGATACGATCGACCATGATCAAGTTTCGTAGCGCAATTCCTTATTGCACGATAAGGCGGTCTCGTACCACTACCGCGACTGATAGAAATTCACACCGATGAACGCGACGCGATACGATGCTGCTTCAGTGAGAGCTAGCTGCACGATCCCAGGGGATGATGTGACGCGTGGCAATTTGCAGGTCCCCTCTCTCTCTCTCTCTCTCTCTATCTCTCTCTTTCTTATTTCCTCCTCTTATATAGTTAAAGTTTTCTGTAAACTCTTGCTAACTATTGAATTTTTGTTTTTTTTTTTATTTTCAATTATAGATCTTGCAAATGATACAGAAACGTGCAGGTAGATAAGTATGTAAACAATAAAGAGAGAAAATATATATATATATGAAAACCGCGAAAGAGCTGAAGATAAAAGTTTATTGAACTTTGGAAGAAACCACCGAGAAAGTGAAAGACGTTATAAGACGTTATAATCAATAATTAATACTGTAAAAAGAAATCAATAATTTAATTAATAATTTGATTAAAATAAAATAATTCTATAATAAAGATAGACTAAAATAATAAGAATCAAATTATTAATCTAGAAAGAACAATCGATATCTTCCACCGACTTGAGAATACACATAAATATGTCGATATTTATATTTTTATTTTTACCACATTTGCGCTTGATTCCAAGTATTCAATGGCATTAATAATTCGTATTTCGAGGTATCGATACATTCGCAGAAATAGAATGAGGCAAATAATTAATATTTACTTTAAAAACAGCTTGTACGGTTTCGTTTCAAAGATCTGTATAGAAATCGATAGAGGAGAACAGATGGATAAGAAGAGAAAAGATATTGACGTTATACCATGAAGAGAAAGACAGAGACGAGCGGAAAAGGGAAACCGGAAGAACGGCAAAAGGATAGGAAGAATGAGAATTGTGGTAGGAAGGAGGATAAGACACGGGGGGGGGGGAGGGAGGGCGCATAGCTCGACGACGCTACATTATGTCAGGCATTTCCCGGAAGATAGTCTTGGGAGCGAGAACCACGAAGATGTTGGTAAGAGGTGAGGGTGAGAGAGCGGGGGACGTGCGGGGGCCAAATAAATACCTGACTAAATCGTCTGGAAAACTCATTCCATCCCTCGGGCGTCTCTTACGGGGCATACCTTCAGCCGCAGCGCCATCGACGAACGAACGACGCGCCCGAACGAGCCCGTGCCGTTCTATTCCGCGATTTTCCTCGTGCGATTTTGCGACCGAATCGGCGCAGGGTGCAGAGAATCACGCCCCAGCGAGAAACGGTGAGAGACGAGCGTTGAAAATACTGGAACGTTATCGAAGCCTGGGATTCCCTTAGTGTCATTCGTTCGTCTTGCGGCATTAACGCTTCCTACCAGAGTTTCAATCGACGTCGCATACGTTACATCTTATTTAAACGAAGGCGCACGTTCCGGATACATTAATAAGATCGTTTGGAATTTTATTTTTTTAATCGTTTTCTTCATGTGATCATTGAAGAAGAAACGGTTGGGAGGAGAATATCCTCGCGCATTAGTTTTTGCTTGTTCAAAATATTACGTGGGATTTTTCTTTTAGTCATTAATCTTTTTCTATACAACCATTAAAGGAGAAATGTCTCTTGTTTAGGAGAAAAATGTTTTTTTTGCTTTTAGGCGGTGCCCAAACCATTATACATAAGTTATGATATATATGATGTCAGCTGACAGATATGATCGATAACGAGTCATTAGCATTATTAGTAACAGTCACATAAAATAGTAAATTTTAAAATAGTCAACAGTGCAAATTTTTTTAAAGAAATGATATAATTTTTGCGTTGCATCTTTCTTCCTAATTACAATTCAATATAATTAAAAATGTATTAGTTATACAATAGTACCATTATTAAAATTTCAGAAAAACATGTTTTTTATGTTCATTCTGTTTGGAACATGAAATAAATAACTTGAAAGAAATTGAAATATAAATAAAATATAATTTTTAATATTTTTATAACAAAATATTTGTAAATAAATATTTTTTTAACTGATAAAAAAAATTTTGTAAATATTGTTTGAAATTAACTGCAACAAGTAAAACTAGTAATTTATAGCAATGTTTTAGATTATTAATCGATGTTACATAACTTAAATATATATCAAATTATAAAGAATGAATTATTTATCAGATTTTAAAACAAAATATAAATCTATAATATACCATTTAGTTTCAACATTATGCGATTTCTCTCTATAAGAATCAATGCAAACTTAAAAAATTAAATAATTTCCTAATCGTTCAGACAATTGTACTCAGCTTTTATATAAATATTCAGAAAAAATAATAGGATAAAATTTATGCTTCTGCCAATGTTGGATATATAACATGATATACATCCTTAATGGTATCTGTAATACTAGTATTAAATTTTAGTAATAGCCACAATAATACTGTAATAGTATGGTGTTAATTTAGATCCCAATCTCGTTAGACATTTATCAGCGATAAGTGTTCGTGGGTTCGTCAAAATTATTCGTGTCGATTTTCGACACGAACAAACACGATGCTGATTTCTCTCTCTCTCTCTCTCTCTCTCTCTCTCTCTCTCTCTCTCTCTCTCTCTCCCCCTTTTCGATTCGGAATTGTATCCGGTAATAGAAATTCAGCTCCGCGGCTCTGTTATACACCGGCTGTAATCGATTTCAGGAAAGCAATTTGGGTTAAGTCGCGCCGTCGAAACAGATGCGGCAAAGTGTCGCACCCGCAAATGGCACCCGTCGGGGAAGAGCTGCGATAATTATTAAGCAAAGCGAATCGATTAATCTCGTCAAATCGCCTCGAAAACTCATTTCACTTTTGGGTTACGTCGCGATATTTTGCTTCCTAGTTGTTCCTGATAATTATACCGGTATAACTTCCGTCCGGATCTCATCATATAAAAGAGTTATCGGGACCACATCGACCATCGATAGTGACCACATTATAATGAGACGAGAAGTGGTTTTACCGACACAGCGATAATCTATATATATATATGCATAGCGCGATAACGAGATTTTAATATGTGTTATTAATAGCTAAAAGAAAATTTAATACCGCAATACACGATATTACACGCTAAATAAAAAGTGAATTATAAAAAAATTAATGGATTTGTTCACATTTGTAAATTTTACATGATACATTTTTTTGTGTCGTTTATTATAAATTTTAGAATCTTTTCTCTTTAAGATTAATGCTAAAGTAGCACTACATATAACGTCGCGATATTATATGACGTAACGTAATTTGAAATTAAAACGTAATGCGAAGGTATACAGTATATCATTCGGCAATCGTTTCGTCTAAATGCTCGTTTCGTTTCTCTCTTTCTCTCCCGCGTGCTCCAGTTCATGCGATCAAGCGAGAAATCCATGCCGGCTATTATTCGCTATGCATCGCCGGGCACGATAAGATCCACGGACTTTCGTGTACTCTCGGAACAACGCGAGTTATCCAATCTCCCGGAAGCGGCTCTTTCGAATTGATCATGGGAAATATATATCGCGGTCGTACGTATCGGTAATGCCCATACGACGTATCGAACGCGACGATAAATACTTTGTCCGCTGGCAGTTTAGAGCCATGCCGCATGCCGCGAGCCAAATCGAAAGACGTGGCGGTCTCGTTCAGATGAATCCCATGATGTACGATCAACGGAGCGTTCTATAGGTAATAAGCAGCAGATTTGTATCTCTTTGAGGATTTCGCAGTCGACATTTCCGCAACAGCACTTTCCGCCTGATTAATATTAGATGCTAAATGATCTCGAATAATTTATGACGAAATTCAATTGTTAACGGATTTTGTATTTTCGAGTAATGATTAACAGCGGAATTATTATTGGAATTTTTTAATTTTACACAGTTCTTTATTTTTACGAATGAAGTTTAAGTGGAACTTTCAAAATGTTTTAGCTAGAAAGAATTAAACTTTCACAGTAACTTTTCACAGATTATAATCATTACGCGAATTACGTTTCATTAACGCATGCGCATATACACGTAGATTCTTTCTTGATAAGAAATCAATTTTGAATATACTAAAGGTATTTTAGTATTAATAATGTCTTTAAATTATTATGTATACAAAATATAACTTAAAGAAAATTATTCCACAAAGACAGTACAGTGAAGAGTAACGATCTATAATTTTACCCAATAATCTGTGGATAAAGCAAATCATAAAATGTCATGTTGTATTTGAATGCCGAACATTCAGTTTCGGTATCGACGCATCGTTTATCACAATGTTGTAAGAAACCATTTCACAAATCCGCAGGCAAAGAAACGCGCGAGACCACTTTTATAAACTCCGTCCCTTTTCAATCGGCTCGTGGATTGAATCAAATTTTTTTTCGCGCATAATATACGCCGTTCCACGGCCGATCCGTTTCACGGGCGTGAAAATCGGCGAGCATAAATCGGAGCGGCCATACAGCGAGAAAGAGAGAGAGAGTGAGTGAATGAGAAAGAGAGAGAGAGAGAGAGAGAGAGAGAGAGAGAGAGAGAGAGAGAGAGAGAGAGAGATATGAAGTTACGAGTAGGGTGAAGCTTTTCGCAGAAAGCTGTGCGGATTCGTGGGGAGGATACGACCCTCGTTCCCTCGTACGCCGCAGGACTCGAGGACGTCGTAATAGAAACCCCTGACAGAGGTCAATCTCCTAACGGTCGATCCCCGTAAAGCCAATCCACCCACCATCCATCGATCACCGTCCCCAATCCGGCGCGCGGGTGCGATCTATACGTATTCCATTTGCGAATAACCTGCCCGTGCCGCTCGGCACGAAGTCATCCGCCTCTCCTTTCTACGCTTTTACATACCGTCCGCCCGTTCTCCGTTCTCCGCTCGCACGCCGTTCTCCGCAACCCCGTTCCGCTCGATCTCGTTTCCGAAGCCTCAGTTCCGTCCCGTTGTGTGTCGGCTCGCCGCGTCGATCATTATTCGAGATTCGCTCGGAGTTTCGGTCGCCTCACGACCCATACAAATGTCTTTCTCCCTGTTGGCGTATCCGCAACCGACGTATCTCGTTATATCTTCACGAAATTTATACACATAGATCGATAGGTATACTGTCGTAAATTTAATTCAAGTTCTGATTTTATGTTTCACGACGTAAAAATAAATAGTAAAAGTGACGAAAGAGTCTTTTTTTTCCTTATCAAATATCTATTGTGAATAAAACATTAAAATATTTTATTAATTACAGAATTATATATTTCTAAAAAAAAGTTTTCTATGAATGATGATGGTATAAATTTCTCGCTCAATATAATTGAACGATAAAATTTTTATTTCTGTTCGATCGATCTAATAACATGCATCATTTTACAGACGATCGTTTTCTCATTCATGGTTAAATCGGTCATTATCCGATCAATGGCGCGTTCACGAGTGCGCGCGGTCGAAAGTTACTGATAGCACGATGCGCCGGTATTTTAGATACCGAGGAGGAAATCAAAGTTTGTAAACTGTCGAAATAATGCTCGAGCAGTAGCGTGCGATCGCTGCACATTATGTCTTTGAATGAACTGTGAAAACGAACGAGATATATTGCCAGATTATAATAAGATTAATTTGGCCAGATTGGTAACAATAATTGACACCCGTGCGATTAAGATGAATTACATTAATGTTATCAAGAATGTGGAGTGTAGAACGTTCAGATTGTATTGCAATTTTGCATTAATCTTTCATATTATTTAATTAAATTTTTTCGTACTATAATGTATTTTCAATTTATGAAAATACATTATAATATGATTCAATTTATTTATTTATATTCATAATTTATATTTAATATATTTTAAAATAATAATTAACACATTGCATCGGTAATGTAATCGTTAAATAAAAGTTAAGTAGATTTTCTCAATAAATTCATATGTCCAAAGTAAGTTACGTAAAGTTTTTTATCGTGGCATTGTGTAATTTTCAACAGTTGCGCCTAATCCGTTCCATTCTCTCTGCTATTAATTATACGCTCCGACGAAATAAGTGTGATTATTAATGTGTAACTTCGAGGTGTTCGCCCTTTCGCGTAAAACGACGTATTAATCATCGTGATTAATGCACGTTTCGATCTTTAACCCTTCGTGCTCTCGTGTGTCGCCTCTACACGAGGAGACATAGATGTGCGATTACGGTTTTGCATAAATTAGAAAGCGCCATTAATCACACGGTCAAGTATCACAATGAATCGCATCTCTCCTCTCGTTGCACATATCTTCCCAGGAAAATTTATTTCAACTCCAATTGTTTGCGTATTCCTTTAATGCGCAGTGAATGTATCCTCTTAGCGAGAATTTCACAGGGTACCCGATTACAGAGCCATTAAACGATGCGAACTAAGTTTTTAAAGTGTGAATGGCTAACAAAAGCTTATTTTACAATCAATCCCGAGGGGACTTTATTTCAACGAAGTTTTAATCCCACGCTTAATTACCAAGTTGAAAATTAAAAAGTTGTGCCAGCGATGGACTTCGATTGAATTTCCCGTAAAGATGAGTCAACTTTGAATTTGGCGAGAAATTCCCAGAGCGAGAGAGAGAGAGAGAGAGAGAGAGAGAGAGAGAGAGAGAGAGAGAGCAGAGAAATAAAGAAGAGGTACTTCTGACACGCTCTGTATATTTTAAAACCACCGTTGGTGACCGATTGGATAATCCAGAATTCTTCGAAACAGCGGTGGAAATAGGCGGGAATATATATAGCGGTGGTGCGCCCTAGGGAAATATCAAATTCACGGTATCGAGTGTTTCAACGTCTGCGCATGTGTTCCTTACTACTTTGCCTTTGCAAAGGACCGACTTGACGGCATTTCTCCCCCTGTCCAAAAAAACAAAAGTCTCTCTCTCTCTCTCTCTCTCTCTCTCTCTCTCTCTCTCTCTCTCTCTCTCTCTCTCTCTCTCTCTCTCTCTCTCTCTCTCTCTCTCTCTCTCTCTCTCTCTCTCCTTCCCTCCCTCCCCCCTCTTCCGTCCCTCCCCCTTCTTCCCTCCCTCTTTCGATCTATACGTATGTGAATGTATATGTGTGCGTGTGTATGCGCGACCGCTTCCGTCATATTTGCAATATTTTATTTTGCATAGAAAATGATCTCGGGGCAATACTGCGATACGAGTGTCCCTTGAATTGTACCTTCCTCTCCGTTCACTTCGGGTTCCATCCGTGCAACCAGAAGTCCTCTCTAGTATAGCTCTCGGTCCCTTCCTCGCGCCCTCCGCGAGGTCCTGGCAGGCTGCCACAGGCGAAGACGACCTGTCTCTCTATTTTTCCCCGTCGCTCTTCTTCGAGTAATAAAGGTATCTCCTTTTTCTCTTTCTCTCTTTTCTCTCTGCCGTCCCCACCCCTCCTTCCTCCCCCTTCCCACTCCCCTTTCCCCATTTTTGCCACTGTCTTCATCCATCTGGCGTGGCCTCTTGTTCTTTCTGCCTCTTTCTCTCACCGTATTCCTCCTCAACGACCGTCCATTTACGGCCGTTAGCGACGACGTTACCGGTGCACGTCGTTTTCCACGAGAGAACCGAGATTCTCTCGCTCTTACTCTTACTCTCACTCTCTCTTTCTCCCCCTTTCTTCTCCATCTTTTCGTTCCGAGCTTTCTCTGCCATTGGCTTTCCCTCCCACCGTTATCGACTCTGGTAATGTCGCCGTCGTGGGTCGAGTCACGCGTTTCGCCTTATAAATGCGCGTGATCTCTCGAGTTTCTCTCCAACAGTCTCTGCTTTGTGGCGTGGGAGTATCGCCGCTGCACTTCGTATCCATTAAGCAGCACTACCTCCGAGTAATAAATGTGCGAATAATCATGATGGCTTACTGAAATGATGCTCCATATTTTCGACTGTGCTCAGTAGGGCACTTCAACGTTCAGTGTAATCATTTTGAAATTACGTTTGAGACTAGTGAAGAATAAAGACCAAATAGCACATTTAACTAAACATATTTAATTAAAAAAACTAATATTTTTGTCTCTACGTGGTCTGGTGTTAATTCAAGACACAAAAATTTGTATTTCATAAATTATTAAAGAATTATTTATTCGAAAGAATGATTGATTTTTAGTAAAATGAAAAGTCTTTATTAATATAAACGTATTTTTTACATAAAAAATTGAATTGTACGTCTTGTGTGATTAATACTTTATATTTAATTTAATATATTTAATTTGCAAGAATCAATAGTCGAGATGGAAAATCAATGCTTCAGGAGTAAGAGAGATAGAGATCGATATTGGGTCACAGAGACTATTCTAAGGATCCTCTCTGCATTGTTGCTTCAGCTCTGTATTGAGATCCACTAAGGACCTTGTACTGACAGGACAGTGCGCTTAACCTAGATAGCATAAATAGCACAGTCGACAATAATAAGCACATCATAGAGAGACCCGAAGTCATTCGAGTCATTCAAGTCATTCGATTCCATATGATTTGACAAATGGATATTTAATATCAACGAATATATAAACATTTTTTAGAAGAAATAAGGTAGTAAAGTGATTTTAAAATGATTTTAAATATTCTGATTATAAAATATAAAAAATTATATATATATATATATATATATATATATATATATATATATATATAATATTAATTACAATTTACTCGTTATCAGTAAATATTGAATGATATTAATACTAGAATAAAACCATTAAACATTACATACAGCAATTTCTGGTTAATCCTGTTTAAATAAAGGATCAACACATTAATTTCTATGTGTACTCGATTAACGTAACTGATATTTATACGTTTTCGTAATTAATTATAATGGGAGGGTGAACGTAATTGCAGGAGTGGATGGAAAATCAGTTCAATTAATTTCGTTAATGTCACGCGTATATCATCGGAAAATAATTCGATAAACGCTTTTAGCAAATTTTAATGTTGGCTTTTCAAAAATTTTCTTTGAAAGAAACAGTGTAAATATTTTATTCGGTATAAGTTAGTCTAACGTCTTATTATTACTTTCATTTATAATAAAAAAATCACATAAAAATTTACTCTAATATCTATATGTATAAAAGAACATCAACAAATTTTTTCTAAAGTATACAAAATCGAGATAGTTTGCCAGATCTTCTTCTTTGAAATAAACTAAAAAGAAAATATAAAAACAAAAACTATAAATGCAAGACACAAACAACTTATATTTTTTCATTTTTGATTAAAAAAAACATAGACAGCAGGTTTACTTTTAATTCTGATTGTATGAAACATTTACTCATCCCCGTGTATCGGGCGCATTAATTTTCCCTGTTGGCGGTAGTTATCATTTTACAATAATTACAGCTCGATTATAAATCTCGTGCGCCATTTGGCGCATACGATATCCCAGAGCGGATCGTGGAGCGAATTAAAGCGGAATAAAAAGAGAATCCCCGGCGCGAAATCCGGATATCCATCGAGGATCCTCGCTTGCTGGGCCGAATTTCGCTCGTCCGACATCGGAAATGTAATTCCCGCGACTCTCTCTCGCGCGCGCTTTATAATAAAATTCATGGCCTCGTCCGGAAATCGCACTCTCTGTACGTTCCCGATCGGCAAGCGCAGGAGCGAGCACGTTTCTTTCTCGCGCTCGATGTGCCGCGAGAGAAAAGTTGTTCCCTCTTCTGTCCTACGGGTCCCATTCACGCACACCGAATCGCTCGTGCAGAGAGCCAGGGAACTCGTTATTCCGATCACGAGGGGATTCCGGGCTCGCGCCCGGTACAAGAGAATCTTTTACGACTCGTGCTCGTGTCGCCAATATCGACGAGGCTTCTCAGTTTGCCTGTATAATACGACCAAGCACAGGTAGTGGCGTCGAAGGAATTAGATGGCAGCGATATTCTCGCCTCGGTTCGTAAGTCGATCTACGGAGCGATATAAATCAACGTATATTTTTAGTCTCAAAGTGTAATTCAATGCGATTCCACGAAGAGTAAGAAGTATCACGCAAACCAAATACTAATAAATAAAGGTTTGCGATCTTGGATACCAGAATTTATGTCACGCGCTGTCAAAGCAACGACAGTCTCTATCTCTCATGTTGCATTTCGCGGTCAGAAAAGACATACTTATTAAAAACTTACTAAAAACGGAATTCTTTTCAAGAGCTTTTCATCTTGCATTATAAGGATAATTCAAATTGAAATTTCGGAGATTTGCAAATGTTATAATTTAGGAATTAAACAAAGTCACTGATGTAATATTTCAATATTTTCGAAATTAAGAGTTGCTGTAAAAAATGCTGAAATCTTATACTTATTTTTTAAAAGATACCCTTCAAGATCGTAGATTGAATAATCTACGATTTTTACAATTTTCGTATCTAAAAAATATTCGGAACTTTGTACACTTGAAGATGGAACACAAAGATGAAATATGTGTGTGTGTGTGTGTGTGTGTGTGTGTGTGTGTGTGTGTGTGTGTGTGTGTGTGTGTGTGTGTGTGTGTGTGTGTGTGTGTGTTTAGAACGCAATTCTTTTACATAAAATACTTCTCTACTGCGAGAATTACAATACGGAATTTTGTATCATGATTTTCCAGAAATGAGATACCTGTCTTCTGTAAACTCTTGCGATAACGCTTGAAGCTTACAAGAGCTTCTCGCGACCGTAAGAAGCGAGGGAAAATTTATTGCTCTCTCAAGCTGACGTTTTCAACAATGTACATTATTATGCCAACTTCATAAATTATCGTCCGTTTTCTCTTATCCTTTTATATTTTATGTACTCATCTTTTGAACTTTAATCTGTCGCGCTGAACACTAATTTTTCACGCTGAAAATAACAACAGAAACAATCTATCGTGATATGCATTTTGAATTTAGTTTAATATTTTTAATACGTCCAATTACTTACAATTTACTTTACGCTACGTATGACTTACTTTGATTAAGCATTATTTTAATTGTGTGAATTTTAGAGAAATATTCTGTCACATTTTCAAGTTTATCAATCTTTTTAATAACTACTCTAAAAAATACAGTCTTTTATTTTTAATGCAAATGTTAATCTTAAAATGATACATATTTACAAATCTCACAATTAACGAAACTTTACCACTACAGTGAGTTTACAATCCTCTTGACGTACCGTCGGCAATTATCAGCCTCGCGTGCACATATATATGCCTTCGGTATCTACACACAAACATATGCGACCGTCTCCCCTGTCGTGGGCCCCTATCGCTTAATCGACGGCGATTCGAGGGTAGGTAATCCCATTCATCGGGCCGAAGACAAATTCCACGTGCCACAATGCGTTTCGAAGTGGGAGACTCGGAGGGTGGCGGTGCTCGTTCGACTGCGGTTACATCGGGAAACTATGGCATCGGCGGATTTGTGTACGCGCGTATATGTGTGTACGGGGAGGTGCATCCCTCCTACCCTCGTCTCAAACTGTGTACATACACTAGGATGGCTGGGTGCAGGAAATTCCTTGCAACTCGAATAGTTTGAATAGCTACGTCGTCCGGCTCTTCCTCACGGTTGTGACCACCCTCGTGGTGTTTCCCTCGTCCTTCCATCTACGTGTCTCTTCTACGTCAATCGCGTCTCGATCTTAAGCAGGGTGCATACTGCATCCATCTAGTTTTGTCCGATCCAAGTTGTAATGGATGCGTTTGCGTCAGGATTAATAGTCGTATCTCTCGTTTGTTCGGATCGCTCCACCTCTGTTCGATTAAAATATATTTGCCATAAATCTGGCGATAACCGATGAAAGAGGAAGCTGTTAAATAATACATCAGAAATCTCATATTTTAATAAACGTAAACTTAATTAAAATCGGATCAAATGATCTCATAAATGTGGTTTAAATGCAAATCATATTCAAGTTTTCATGGAAAATGGGATTATGTTATACATGATCCTATAATTTGATAACTGAGTAATATTAAGTTATATTAAATTAACAAGATATATTGGTATTTTCAGATCTCAAAGTTTCAATTTTACATTTTATTCTTGTTTATATGAAGATTGGATACATCATTAAATGTATGAATTTCGATATTTTGTTGATATTTCGCGTTTCTGCATATTTTAGGTAATCAATATGAATAAGTAATGTTCTGTTAAAAGAATATTTAAAAACAGATTAAAGAATAAAGTAAATAGTAATGAATTTCTCTAAGATCTCTTAATACTAATTATCTTAAATTCTCTCTTATCATCCATTACAGTTTATATAACTGAGAAAATATACGAAGTAAACTGGACTGAACCGATGCAGTTGCTTCCTGGTCTATCCCTACTTAGTTGTATTTTTACCCTTTCTTTTTTCTCTGCCACCAGCTAAGCCCAGATTAACGGGATTAGTGGGCGTCGTTATGGCCACGAATCGGACGGACGAAGCCCACGGACGCGAATATCGATTTCCGCCGACGGAGTTTAAGAACACTACGCCTTTCCAATCCTCATTATCCTGATCATTCGTGTTGGCCTTCGAAGGCAAGAACGTTGCGATAATGCCGCGAACACCAGCCATCAGGCATTGCTTTGATGCAATTTTTCTGCTTGGCGAGGCAAGCGGCGAACCCGCTCTTAAAACTGTGGTCGACAACCATCGGTAAAACTTTGCGGAATTTTCGTCGTTTTCTCTAATTGCGAAAGTTAACCGCGGACCGAGATATGATTTTTAGGTACGTAATTATATTATAATTTATAAGGCGGAGAATGCGCACGTATGGATCATATTTTCTGGTGCATATAACGTGTTCTGATTAAACATATGGTGAGGTTTTTCCAGAATTATATTAGCCGAAGGGCTGGTATTTATTGTGCGGCGCGTTCGTAAATTTTGCCTTATCAAATTGTGAAATTGCCGGCTTTCGTTATCTCGCATAACCGAGCGAATTCGCTACAGGCGTGCGAGGACAACGAAAGCGGAAAATAGTAAAAATAGAGAAATGATAGAAGTTCCACCCTCGCATTTAATATTATATAGTTAGCATTATGCAGATAAACATACGTTAGAGTTACATATTAGCAGCATTAATTTATATATAATTATAGTACGATATTTTTTTTAATTCTCTTAAAAAAATACTTTCTCTCTCTACGTAGTAAATATCGCATCAATTTTTTTCTACATTATGCTCCCATATATAAACATTATTCAATTAAATACTTTCACATTCCTGAAAAATTTTCACGATTTTATAATATTCATATAAAAATTACTGCATATTATAAACTGAAACTTATACCGCAATAAATTTGCATATTTTTATAAGGAAATCTTTTTTTTAACGTTCTATTTATGATACGCAATCTATATGAGCGCGGAACAAACAAGTAAATAGTTAAAACCTGTGCTTTCTTTGCATTTCTTTGTGCTTTCTTTGCATTTTTACATTAAAATACATTACACATCTCATTATAAATTCATTGCACAATATTGCTTATTATCGTACAAATCATTGGCCCACCGCTGTTGTTAAAATATCGCGCGATATAGAAAATATCGAACGGAATTATGCGGAAAATTAAGTTTGACCACAGTTTATGGCGGAATAGAGAGAGCCATCGTTTCGCATAAAATAATCATTAGCATACTTCCGCTGCAGCATGATGTATTCCATGTAAACTATCGCGCGCGAACGAATTTTGTCGGGTATCGTTAAATTAGATAATACCGATAATATTAATCTGTATAATAATTCCTGCATTTTACAGAAAACTTCGTTTCGTGTAGTTAACTGTTTGACGAAAAAGCAATATGACAGTCGATTGAAATGTATTGGAATGACGAATCGATCCAGTTGTAGTGTACTGCACGATTATTCTTGCAACCTGTCGAACCAAAGAGTTATGTAGGATGCTCTATCGTTTCATTCGATGGATTACACAGAGCTATGCAGACCTGCATAGCAATACAACAATAGATTTCTAGTATTGTATCTCATGAAATCTTTCTACTGAATATTTTTACACATCTCTCTCTTGGCACAACGCAGCCAATTCTATCGCATTGTTGTAGAAAGATATGAATACGAGGAAAATATCCATCGTAAATATAATTAAAGATTTCATTGCAATATAATAAAGATTATACGCATATTTTTGAAATTTATAAAAGATTGAATTATCTAGTCGTAATAAATAGCAGATGTTGTATTCTTCGCGGCGCCGGTACTTCCGAAACTATCTCTCGGAATATTTTTAACGTACAAATTTATAATGACACATGCACGAAAAAATTTATATTTTTCTAGTTGACAGTGACAGATAGGCGAACAAGCGACGTCGCGAAGAAGCCGCAGGGTCGGTGGAAGAGCCAGATGGCAAAGCGTGTAGCGGCTAAACTTTGCCACCGATATCGCTGGCCGACGCTAGTATGCTTTATGACGGCGCATGTAGAGATCTCGGTGAAATGTGTTGTAGATTCGTGTAGTTCGCATTGCAGAATATCTATCCTCTCTCTCCCCATATTTCGCAGCCGCGCCTTTTCAGCTCGCGCGCGATATAAGGAGGTTTCTCATAACGGCGTACTCGATCCACTCTTTACGCGAATCCCCGTTTTCACTTCGTGAAAGCTCTCGCGCGTTTTCTTCTTTTACCCCCGTGTCGAATCGCGCCCTCCACCCCTCGCGTCGTCCACCCGTTTCGCCGCCCACAACCCGTTTTGTATTTGTCGATCGCACAGCCCCAGCTCGAAGTGCTGTCGCAGCTGCAGTCGGTTCTCGCGTAACGACGCCGCTTATATTCCTCATCGACAAACTGGATTTTCTCATGCAGCGAGAGACGTTGAGAAACGATTCCGCGATCTCCAACTGAGAGATATTCGCAGCTCTCCATTCGCATCGGGCCGCTAATCGATTTTATAGGATACTTTTAAAGGAGCCGAGAGAGAATCTCCGGGCGTCGCTCGGAAGGATATATTACAGATAAAGACGGAAGTTGCGAAAAGTACTGGTAGCGAACGATCTGTGAAATTCATTGTGCCATTATCGAGCATCCATCGTGATATTTGCTGGTTAAGTTAGACTCTTTAGGTATTCATCGCGATATTTCACTTAGCGTTCATTTTAATATTTAATATCAGTTTCTTAAACCGATCGTCACACCTCCGAGATATAAAAAGAGATCTTTACTATTTTAAACTCGAACAAATAATAAAGGATATTTTTACGGGTTATCGCTCATGACAAATTTCCGAGTTTTCAAAATCATGCGATGTTACGCTAAACAAAGTGTTTGCATACCAATTGAACAAATTGTCTTCGACATTCAACTGTTTGACTTTGACGTTGCATGACTCGGATATTCGCATTGCTTTTCGTATTCCTTTGTAACGTTTCAATGGACATCGTTTCTTCGTCCTGGAGAAAAACGCTGTAAAAGCCGTTGCTACGTTCTTTATCGACAGACCCTATGTGTTCGAGCGTGACGTTGAAAAACGCACGCTAGATCCTTGCCAAAGCGGTCTACGTCAAAAAGAGAAATGCGAATCCTCGCGGAAAATGCATTTGCAATTGATCTTTAAAACATCTTGCAAATCATGTCGATTTACGAATGGAGCATTGCCGCAATAGCACGCAATACTCTCTCAAGTAAGCTGATCTCTAAAGTAATGTATTTAAAATACTTTTGTACTTAATGGAAAGCCAAAGTCATTTGGCTCCTGTCTTATACGTCATAAATATTAACGTTTATCTACGTTTTAAATTACAAATGGCCAGTTGCAATAAATTACCGAATAGATTGGACAAAAATCTTTTAAATCGAAACCTTTTAGTTATTTGCGAACTCGAACTCGATTGCGGCGGCATGCGCATCATGTGCGTATGCAAATGCGCGCAGAATTCCAATTTCGTCCGCCGTGCGATGCGGCCAACGATGCGAAAATTCTTAAAATTATGCGTAGATGACGCCCGTTTCATGGGATTTAATGTTTCAACGTCAGACAGCGCGCAAAGAACAGTCAACTGTTTACTCAGGGGAGCCCAAGTTTGTAATATTACAGTCGTCGGAAAGAAAAACAGAGGATTTCCCGTAGGTACCCGTCCGACGCTAATAAAAGAGACGGTCTCATCACGGTCCCGTCGTCTGAATATAAATCGCCCAGGCATATCTACATAAAGCTAACGTTATTCCAAGTCGATCCGTCTCGAGAAGCGACCGTATAATTTCGTTTCCAACATCGAAGCAACGATTATCCCTTTCAGACCCAAATTACTTCTAGTTTCGACACAAAACCAAAAGTACGTCTCAATATTCTATATTTAAAAGTCAAAAATCATTTATCTAAAAAAGAGATGTCTATCGTTGCTGTTCAATCATTGAGAAATGATTGAAAAGAATAAATTTTGTAAAAATTTGACAAACGTATCATTAATTTATATATTCACTAATTTCTCAAAACAATTATTTAAAATGTAAATATATGCCCTTTACAAATTTCATTTATAATTAAAATTTATTTTTACAGAATTTTAATTAAGTTTCTCTCTCTTTCTCCTTTTTACAAAAACGTTTTTAAAACGATTCGTTGAAAATTGAAAGTATTTTGAAAATATGTTTAGATTGTATATTTATTTAGATTGTAGCTACGGAAAAATCGATTATCTAAATATGAGTAATCTATAAAAATTATTACACCGTACATTTTATACCGAACAGCGATATCATGTGTGGGGTGTTCCCAAAGTTAAACAAATTAATAATATATAATATTGAAATGTTTGTGCAACTATAGATTGATGCAATTTACACTCTGCATAGATTTAATCAAATAGTTCCGATAATTCGTAGGACGAACGTACAATTTAGCGAATATCCGAGATACGATACGAAATTGCCGCGAGCGTCGTAATGCAGCCGTGCACGAATCGTCACGATGAGTAAATAGGAGATTCCCCATGGAAGGCAGGGTACCAGGTCGGTCTGACAAATGAAAGGGCGGCCAGAGCAATCTTCCGTGGTCCGAGTAATTGTACCGAGACGAGAACGTCGTGCAATCTCATTGAAGTCATCCGGACCATAGAGGATAGTCTTTAGTGTCGCTTTATCGTCCAGGCCCGTGAGAGTATAATAGCAGTGAGTCCGATATTAATAAAAGACCGAGTTCTGAGAATTCCTAAATGCACAATATTTACTCTTAAAAAAATGATTAAATTACAAAGCGGAAGCGGTACGAAGCTATACGAAGCGGTACGAAACGGAAGAGCCAAATAAATATATTTTTAATTGATATTAAGTAAAATTTGTCTATACACTGTAACGGCAGGTAAATTTTAAACAAACACAACATATGACAAGTCAAAGTTGGCCAATAAAAGAGAATCAATATCATCGATAATGCATCGATTATAGCCACAAACACAAATGTGCCAAATATTTTATATTTGTTTTATGCATTAAACGTCGACATGCTCTTTTAATGTAGCTTAGGATTCATGGATAAGCAAAAGACTCTCCGCTCTGTGGTTTGAAAGTAGAAATAAATCGGATGCCATTTCTCTAGTGGCGGGACCTCAAATTGCGTTCAGATCTGTCAGGGGGATGGGTAACGGGATGAGTATCGCATATGATTGTTCAAAGCTTCTCGCTCTTCTCTCCGCACCTTCGTGTTCCTCGTCGATGACTCTCTTTCGCTTCTCTCTTCTCAGTCTCCTTATCCAATTCGCTGCCACGCCGCAGGGAGTCTAAACGTGACTGTTGGTGGAATCAACGATGATACCGTCTTTTCTATGGCGCGCACATAAGACCTCCGCGGGGAGGCATAACGTATATATTCCGGGCCCCCGGGAGAATCGCGGAGAGGTATTGTTGATTGAGGGTTGATGCCGGCTCTCTCTTTCTATTCGACGTTCTATTGTTAAGTAGAACGTTTCACTCGGGAACTGGCGGGTGGTAGATGGGTGGAAGAAAGTGAGTAGGAAACCCCGTATGATGGAGGAGAGAACGCAGGAACGAAGGCTGGCATAAGAAGCTACTTGGTCGTGTCGATGCCGGCTTACGGAAAGAGCAAGAGATCGCGACAAAGGGACAAAGGGGAGGGGGGGGAGAGAGAGAGAGAGAGAGAGAGAGAGAGAGAGAGAGAGAGAGAGAGAGAGTGTTGGAATGGCGTTTATCGTCGGAAGAGGAGTACGGAGAGAGTCCTTCCCTTCGACATCTAACGACGAGAGGTCGTGTGAGGGTGAAAGCGAAGGCGTCGAAGGTCCGGATCAACTTGATGAAATGAAACGGGAAACCCGATAGATGTGGTGGTGTGGACTAAAAAGAGATCGATCGTGAGGGCCTTATGGAGGAAAGGCGAAGGGGTGCGAAGATGGAGAGGGAAGCGCCTGCGGCACGTAGATAAGATTCATGCGGTTGGGCGCCGCGAACTTCGACGGACTGCAAACGAGGCCTAACTCCGCGAGCTTTCGCAAAAAATCCCGATGAGATGGCGCATGGTTCTCTTTTTTACGCGATATTGCCCGTTCGCACGACAGATTTGTCACACGGGAGAAAAAGGCAAGGCTTTACGTTAATGCAGTGTTAATCTGTATCTCAATATATATCTCATATCATCACCTGGAGACAAATAGAACAATATAATAAATTATTATTCAAACCATTTCTTTGCTGTAAAATTATTAAAAAATTATAAATATACATTTCTTTAATTTTTTAATACAAAAGTTGATAAAAGTTAGAATTATTTACTAAAATTCATTGCATTAATTCATTGCATCAATCGTAATTTTGGATGAAGATATAAATAGTTGAATTTGTAATTTCTTTAGTTATTCCTGGATAAAATCAAATTATTTGATCAGAGTGATTTGCTGTTGATTGACTGTCGAGGTGTTTTTCAGATTAACTAAGCCACATTTATTATCATTATAACTTAAATTTCACAGCTTCATAATGAACCACTAATGAATACACGATAGATGGATATCTTTAGTAGATCGTAAATTCGCGACAATTTGTTTAAGCGATAACCGCGTCACGTGGAATTGTTTTTGGAAAAGAGAAAGCGCGAGAGATGGATTTGGTTATCGTACTTGTTAATCGATTTTTCGATGATTGACGCGATGTAATCGTAGAGAGCGCTTTATCGAAGGATATTACGGAGAATTTGGGGAATGTCGAGAGAATGCAGGACGGGTATAGAGCATGAATACACGCTATTGCCGTGACAATATTCAATTACTTAATATAATCCCTTTGCTGTTGCTAGGCGAGGTTTTACGTTACACGGACGAGTGCTGTAACCATTTTCGATGATGGCGCATTACGCGTGGCTCCTCGTTAGCTAAAATATGGAAAACCGTGAGTGTGAACGAACGAACCGTGTATGAATTTTCCGAAATATCAATAGAGCGCCATATATTATGCCCTTTCGTTGCAGGAAGTACTTCCCATCGATAGAATATGCAATGGCCAATGAATGCCAAAAAGCCATCGAGTAAAATATTTCGGATGGCGCTTTGAAAGTACTCTACATTTTCATGTTTAAATCGAAGCTATGATAAAACGGCACCGATATTATGTTTTAGGAAATAAATACTCCATAAATGAAGCTGATACTCGAAGATAAAGTTTAATGTCGATATTTAATCGGGCGATCAAAAAATCATATTACTTTTTTCCATGCATTAGCATATTAAATCACATTATATCACGGTAATCAATAATAATTTTCATAGGAACAAGCTTTTTTATCTTCTTGTAAATGATATTTCTGTTTGATGAAATGATAATATTAAAAGATATTTTTTATTAAAAGATTACAACACAACAATTTATCAAAATTATATTATTATTAAAATTATTTCTGAAAATTATCTTTAAAATTAACTTGAAGATTTTGTCAATGTCATAATTCGCTATAATCGTGATTATTTTTATTAGACAAGAGACAATTATTTATATATATAGTGTGTTGCGCAAATTATTGTCATTTACTGTCTTTCTTCTCCCAAGGACCTTTATTCCAAAGACAGGTTGAAGCTCAATAGACAATTCTCTTCGCTTTGAAGGGTGTGGCTAAAAAGGATGCGAGGCGGGCGAGTGAGGAATCTAAGCGCGTATTCAAGCTACGCAAAATTGTTTATCGGAACTAAGGGCTTCTCGAGGGATTTTGAAAACGCTCCATCTTCTGTCACGCGATAGGATAGAGCCCTACCATTAACATAGCGCGTCCTTTCTGAGACAAGAAACTGCCACGCTCGACCCTTTGCGAGGGATAAAAATTCGTACGTCAACGCCAGATCCGACGGATATCTCCTTTATTTTTAATTTCACGAAAGCGATCTCGTACGCAGGCTGTTTACGGGTACAAAAAAGACTCTAAAAAGGGAAAAGGGCTCGAGTAAGACGGGTCTCAAACCGTGATTGCGAGAAGATTGTAGATACCCGCTGCCGACAATATTGTGGAGAGCGAATTCAGGCGCGCACGCTTGTTCGCTCGTGCACATTCAGGACCAGGAGGAAAAGACTACGATGGATTTCACGTGTCAGGAACCCTCGATAAACGGCCCGGCTGGCTGCTCGACCATGGTTGAAAAATATTAGCCGGGCGTCAGTGTTGCCCGGGCAGAAGTAAAATATTGCACTCAGCGGCGCGCGGCACGACCGACACGGCGCAGCGGCACGGACTCGTTATTGTTTCGCGGCGATCTGCAATTATCGGATCTCACGAATATAACGGCGAATGCGCGGAACAATTAATTCTCGCCCTCGATTTCTCTCTCTCTCTCTCTCTCTCTCTCTCTCTCTCTCTCTCTCTCTCTCTTTCCATGTCTCTCAGCCTCGGCGCCAAACTCCGCTCCGTACTAATAATTCGCGCGGAGTCATTCGACTCGGAATCTAGCCAAAAAATCCACCATTTAACCAGTAAAATTAACATAAAACCGATTCTGGAATTATTTAGTGCACAGTATTGTATGCGGTAAGGATTCTTTTAAAGAATTTAAGACGATTACGCCAAATAAAATGTACATCATAGGATAATCCTGTAAGCATTGTACAAGATTTTGCTAGTCCATAATTGCATTTAAATATATGTTGATCTTTTTTCTAGTTTAACTAATTTAATTTTACTTTTAATTTACTTTTAAATTAAATACCTTTTTAATATATTGATCGATTATCCAAAATATTATTATAAAAAGTAAATAATTTGCATATAATGTTATTAAAATTCTAAATTTTCTATTCATATCAATTTTTTTGTTTGTGTAAAATATTTTTTGCACGTGCGAATTAAGATTTAGATAACAATATTACATACAAAATTATCTCGTTATAATTTGTATTATTATTTTTCGAGATGCTATGACATAATAATAAAAAGAATATAATGATTCTTTACAAAGAAATAACAACTCACAACAGTTTGCGCAATTACTTAACTTCCTCGTGATAATTTGCATATCGAGGCAACAGGTATTTATCGAAACAGATATTTCGCGTGATTTTCTCATTTAATGTAGGATTTGAATAAGAAATGGGAATTAAAAATTGTTATTTTGCAATATTTCCAGATTATAGTTATTTTGCAAAGCTTTTATTTCGATTCAAATATATCTCATATCGAGATTTCAATTTTCTGTCCATTTAAAAGTAATTTGTCAATTACCAATTCCAAATTGAGAACGAGAGATAATATATAAATCAACTAATTTTGATAACAGAAAGATGTAACATATCGACTGTTTATTGATCATTAATTTGCAACACAACAGGTAGAATATGATATACATCTCATAGTACATTGAATATTTTGTAATAACATAGAAGTGGTTAGCGGGCTCAATATTGAGCATACTGTTGTATACACAAGATCGCTATTACTCGCATAAGATTGGATAGAAAATATTTCGCACAAATATTTAACTCCATTCGTTTCATCTCTAATTAATATTTACCTTTATAATTCAATTTTTATCTTAATGTTTCATAGCCTCTTTATTCATATTTATAACCACTTTATATCAATACAAAATGATACGTAACGTAATATTTTCACATACTAGGATTTCCCATTTAAATTAATATCATCCAAAAATGCTTTTTCTGTTTGCTACTATAATGCGATCGCAAGTCTCTGTTCGAAATTATTCATATCAACCATTATTAGCAACCTCATAGAAAAGCTAAATAATCGTGTGAGAGTGTCAAATATCGAAATGTATCGCGCAGCATTGACAGAACCAGCGAAACAACACGACTGTTGCGTCTATTATTTCGACAAAATAACGTTGACCTGGATTACGAAATGCGTCGGTTTAATGATGCTTACACTTCGGGATGAGGATTCGGACGGCCTCGAAATGCCGGCGTCATTAGGATCATTGACGATTCATTTCCGGCATATGACAGAGAGGGGCCGTTCTGGCAGGACAGAATCGGGTCAAGTTTTGCGTGTCACGTCACACATCGTTCTGTCATCGTGCGGAGGTAACGATCGATCGCGGTTGGACTGGCAGTTCGCGCGGCCAGAAAAACATCGCTTCTGACAATTGAAGCGGCAAATTGATGAAGAAGATGCGTTTCGCAAAACAACAGTTTTTATACCGCGCGAATTATTCGCATATTAATTATTTCCCATTGTACCGTATATGTCTTTGATTTAATTGCCAAATGATCGACAGGCAGCACTAAATCGCAAATATGCGATCTCATTAACATTAACTTTGAAATACCATAAATATAACATGGTTGATTTATTTCTTCCGTTATTTTCAAGGTAATAAAGAGTCGATCGGAATGATAGCTGAATGCGACGCGAGTGTCGCAATTAATTATTGCTATTTTGCGCAGCTTCAGCAACGCGCGGTTAATTCGCAATTACGTGAAGGGTCGATGAAACCGAGTCGAGTAGAACATAACGTGTTCACAGTTAGGCATCAATTTGCGCTTAAAAGCCTTGACGATCAACGTCGGTCACTCTATGTATCTCACATCTGTCCACCGATGTACGATCAAGGGAAACATTGCAAACCCAGATGGACATGTATACAGGGAAAACGGAACGCGCCTTTGTCGTCTTAATGAAACGTCACGATCTAACTCCTCTTGGTATTCCTGGTGAGGAAGCATTCTGGTATTCCGACTATGCTGGCTTGACCATCGGAGAGCCTAAATGACAAGGATCAGAGTTTCATTCAACTCCGGCTGAGACTAATGAAGAATCCGCAACTCGCGAGAATCGGCAAAAACGAGATAAGGATATCGTTTACAAGCACAGATTATTTACAGAAAAATTAGAAGGAAAAAAAAATAGAAATGCGAAGAATGAAGCATTTGCGAAATATAAAACTGTGACATTAGTAGGTGGATTAAGAGAATTAAGATTTAATATTATAAAAATAAAAGTGTACAAGATATATTAGATATATATATTTACGAAATTCTTTCAAGATATTTTAAAATGTTTTTATCGATATATCTTCTCCAATAATTTTTCAATATTCAAATAAGTTAACTATTGAAAGTTTATGCACGTACATGTATGTATGAAGCATTACATTGAAAGATTGAGAACATTGCCGGTTAAGTGAATTCCTAACTGCAATAAGCGGGTCTGATTAATATTTCAGATCACGCTCGAGTTTAAGGACGTTTTTCATGACTAATTAATTTGTCGTTACCCGCGGGGAAGGTAAGGATAAAATTCGCAACAGATGAGAAAACTTTACAAAGCAAGGCTAACTTTTCCTTTGCTTTCACTCAGAGCAAGCTAACTTTAAGCCTGAGTGCAGGCCTGTAGGTCAACACGTTCTAATGTAAATCCAGAATTTCCATCTGCTTTTAGTATCAGACCGGAGCTAATCCAGATTTTAGAAACTACCGTCTCTCGTACTCAGGAGCCATTTTGACAGCTTTTGAAGGCAATAGAAATTTAAAGCAGCGTAGCATCTAATGCGCGTAGCAACGATGACGCGGTAATGTATTAACAGGGAGATAGCTATTATCAATTTTCATTATGTTTCGCTTAAATGTTAAAAATCAGATGTAGAATGGAATATAAATGAAATATGAATGGTTCGGAGTAACGGGGTTAACACAATTTAATATTATGATATAACAGTACTAATACACGCACATGGCACACAAACACAAACACAAAGACTTGAGCGTACGTATTTGTGGAAATTACGAGAAATTTGTATTCACGGGATATTACGATCAAATGCAATAACCTGAACCAAACGTGTTATCATGTGTCATCGTCCATTAATTTGCTCGTGTTAGGAGAATTCTATAACACTTTGCTGTGCCAAATAACATTTCTAAACGTATCTCTCGTGAGAAGTGTCAATTTAATTTATTTATATGTGATTAATGAAATATAATGCTTAGAGAAATAACAAACATTTACAATATTTATTTGCAACAATTAAAAATTAAAAAAATATCTCCTTCATGTCAAGCAATCATAACTTTACTTGTTCGTATAAAAAAATGTTTTATTGTTATAATTCTACATTATAGCGAAAAACTTTTCTCTCTTTTTCTCTTTTAAATTCTGACTACTGTACTAATATCTCAATTCTTCAAGCATATCTGTGGCGTATCATCAAAGTTTTCGAATAGAACGCGTTACGCGATATATCTCTAAACCGCTAAAAATGGAAAAGTATGTAACGTCGTAGGGAAAATAACTTTCAATCTACAAGATAAAACGCGGTTTCTCTCACGAATCCGTTGTACCGCGTTTATTCGCCGAGGGATGGGACTAGGTATTCCGTCACTCAAAGCTGACGCTAATAAGCCACCTGCGCATCCGGTCCGAGCTTAGCTGGCGTTTCTGCAACAGACCGACGGGGTCCCTTAAGAGAGCGTGGAGCTATTACCACTCGGACAACGTCCGGGAAACGGCGACGTCGTCAGCCAGGAGATACAGGTCAAGGGGGATTAAATAGAGGTGTCGTCTGGTAAATAGAACGTGGCGGGACGCGGCGATTTCATGTCACCTATCTATCTATCTACCGGCGCGAAAAGCGTGGGAAGAGTACATACGTTGCTACTGGAATTCCTGCTCTCGGTGAGCGAAGATCGATCGCGGCGAGCGAAAAAAATTGGACTGTCGACGTGACGATGACGATGACATTGGCGGTGAGCAGCGAGCGAGATGAGCCGAAGGAAAGAGAGAAAAGCTCACGTGGAGGCGACTCGTCGTTTCAACAAGCCCGTCGGCATTTTCTTCCGAGCCTTCGCGCTCCTCCGCTCTTCGCGCTGCCGCGCGTTCCCCTTCCCTCCCAACCCTCCCCTTTTTCCATTCCACCGAGACTTTCCTTGAAGATTAATAACGCCATGGTGTAGCTCGCATAAAACTCTCTTTAATCTGAACCAACGCGAACGCGTATATTACACCTACTGATACGGATCGTCTATGGACGCGTTTCCTTTCTGTTTCTCTCTCTCTCTCTCTCTCTCTCTCTCTCTCTCTCTCTTTCTCTCTCTCTCTCTCTCTATTTTTTTTCTCTTTGAGTTTTGCAAGATTACAGAAGGTTGAACGACGCCGTGATGAGAGACGCAGAAGTTTCTTTTGATTTTGTGCGACGCGATGCTGATTAACTCTCATAGACAGCGACGTCCGTGTTACCGGGATAAGATGTAGCTCGTGATAATTTGTATCTCACTCTAAAGGGATTCGCGCGTCTTATTAATGAACATCGAGGGTAACCATTACGGAGGGAAAGAGAAAAAGAGAGAGTAAGAGAGAACCCAAGCTGCGGTATATTAAAGCTGTCACATGCAGACGCGTATACATGTGCACAAAGGCTTTTCTGCTGGTACGAGGGGATTGATAGCGAGCTTTTTCTTATCACACATCAGTTGACATGAAGTATTTTACCACATCCTTTCATTGCATTTGCCTTTTGACAATTTTAAATATTTCATATTGTACGGAATTTGCGATATTATTTTAATAATAAATTTCTTAAAGATAGAGAGAGAGAGAGAGAGAGAGAGAGAGAGAGAGAGAGAGAGAGAGAGAGAGAGAGAGAGAGAGAGAGAGAGAGAGAGAGTCAACTTATAGTCGGTAATATCTTATTTAAAATGACAGCAATAGTTTAATAAAGTTATATAAGAATAATTGAAAATAAAGAGCTTCTAACTAATTTCACGAAAAGCTCCAGCTGAAATAAAATTGACCGCAATATATTAGCGGGCAGTGAGTATTCTGACCTGTTGATAACTCGATTATGACGCTCACGCGACTTTCTTCCGGAAAGAATAAAGGAACAATGCCGTGAAAAGTCTGAAGTGAATCGGTCACATGAAATTTAGTTCAGCAGATTAAAGAGCGTAAACGTGAAAGTGTCGTAAAGTGTAATTGTGGCGAGGAAATGGTTGGGGAACTAGTATTGAATTCGCTGAAGATCGTTAATTACAGGGCAGATGATTCCCACATACTTCCTCGCACTATAAAATTGTATCATATTTCTTTCTCCGAAGTTTGCCGTCTTGTTTGTTATTTTGTTTTTCCAAATTCTGCACGAGCTTTTGCTCTTTGAGGTTAAACCAGCTAGACATTTCGAGTTATAAGAAATCCTAATGTCACGCCCATTAAGTTGATATTACGTTCGCAGATTAAAAACAATTCTTTCACTTTGAAGCTATGTATTTTTCCTCTTCGTGTCGGTATATTATTTGTAAATGCGTTTTTTTTAAAACTTTACTTAATTCTTTAATGTTGTATATAAAACGCAATTCTATTATAATTCTCTAAAGTTTAATTTTCTTCTTGCATTAAGACAAAAAATTAACTTCAGATGGACAATCTAATTTCACCTCGATTCGGCCACAGCGATAATTATCTAACTGGACATTTTCCGTTAGCCATTCACGTCGATTATGAATATACATGAGGCCTTTATCGATTACGTTCGCCGTAATTTCTACGAAGCCGGTCTTTGGCCGAAGGGCATATAAAATTAGTCGAATCGTCCTTCCATGCACGATAAGGGTGGGTTACCTGTTTGACTTCTAAAAGCTAACTTTCAGCATTTAGGCGAGTTACGATCGGCAATTTGTAAAAGTATGTAATCAACCAATGTGGCGAACATTAGAGATAAAAAATGAAATGTAACTGACCGACCGATGTTAATTGCCTAATTCTGACGAAAATTAATAAGCGATAATTATTAGTACGGCACATGTGTAATAAACTTGAAATAGATTTTTGAAATATAAATATAAATATTCGTAAATAAATAAGTAGACATGAGTATATTTTAAAAGTTAGTTCTTGAAAAAATATTAAAAGCAATATTTATAATACCGATATATGTTAATAAATTTACAGATAAAATTATAACAAATTAATACAACATTTTTAAAAAAGTTTTATTTATCAATGTTACTACAGTAATAATTAACTGAAACTATTAGTAGATAATTGTTGCATTTTGTATAATATAAATTTATCACAACTAACAAATACTAAATTTCAACCAAATCTAAGATTTTGTAACGTGAACGATCAAAGTTTCTTGCACCATCAAGATAGAAGGCGATGGTACGGAGGAAAAATTGTGAACCCGGAAGGTTAGATTTGCGGAGTGCTCCCATCGGGGTGTCGAGTTCTTCTTCGGTGGAGTCGTTGTCGAAAACTATTTCCACGTTCTTGCCTTTATACGATCGCTATCAGAACCTGGCTGTTAAGGACGATGATATTCCTGCTAACGACGTTTGAAACGAGAAAGGGGAAGGTTATCATGGATATTTATAATATTGTACGATCAAACGCACAATTCTTAATTCTTTCACATCGTTACCCAAATTCTAAAAACTCCATTAATGTAATTGGCCATAATCTCGCGGTATAATGAATATTGATTGCAACCTAATGCGACTTACAAGTCACATTAATTAGACTTAATGATTTTCTATTATCCAATTTTCTATTTTAAATAGTTAATATTCGTATGAAAAATAAATTAGATCATATAAAAATATTTATATTTATATAAAAATCATGTGATTGATCCCCATAAATATTACATTAAAGGATATGACTATTCCAATATTAAAACAATAATATAGTTTTTGTTACGAATAGATAAAAAAAATTACAGATAATTGTCCCTCAGATTGAAGAAAATATGTTACTTCTATTATACAATTTTAATGCGCGAAAGGTACCAAGCAATCATTAAGATAAACGTAAATCCGTCACAGAGAAAAGAAATATTGGACAGCAATACGAAAATTATTTAAGAGATCCAGAGAGACTCAAACATTTGCTGAAAGATTTACGGCGATCGTAATAGAATTTCGTCAAGTTGAAAATCGTATGGCAAAAAGATGCAATCATTCGATTTCTCGTAGCGAACCTATTATATCAATCAGATCCAAAACTTCGCGGCATGTGTTCCTCTTTCTCTCTTTTTTGATCGAACGACGACGAAACGTCGTGTTCGTTCGTCAAGTTCCTTGCCAGAAGAAACGTCTTAATTTTTCGTTCCTGACAATGCGACGATGCGAAAAATACTTTCTCTTCTAACTTGCCTAATGCGACAGCGATCTATCTCGGCGCGATCATGAGATGCAGACTGTGGCAAACGACAAATTTCAAGAAGATATTTCCATTGCCAATTTTGGCACCGATGTCTAATTATAAAGTTACTTAACGTTGCATATTGAAATTTCTCAAGAATTAAGAAGTTAACTTTCAGGGAGATAAACAGACAGTAAGTTCAAGTCTTTGCATAATTTTAAGCAAAGCAACGTGAATAAAATCTTTTTGAAGGGAGCAAGCTTGCGAGTTGCGCTCGTGCGCTTTTACGACATTCGAGGACCGAGGACGAATGGCGATAAAAAGATCGTTCGTTCGTGCATAATTAAAAATTACGACAATTCTCTCGCGCAGTCTCCTCGCGCGTGAGAAACGGTACTTTGCTGTACTCTCGCGCTTGCGGAAACGATTCCCACAACGAGGGGCAACATTAATACGGCCTTTAATGCGACGATACCCGATGCCCGTTTTATGTTTCACGCAAACTCGCGGCGATTAGCACTCGCGCTCTTGTTTCGCTCCTTCTATTACGGTCGTCATTTATGCCACCCCCGTCACGCACGTCTGCGCCGAGTCGAGGCTCCGCAGGATATACGCACGTATCCGCGCACAATGTGGGCGCAAAGAGACGTGACGTTACGAACAATACCGAATTTTATTAGCCGTCTACTGATATGCATTCTAAAGCTCACAACTAACATCATTAGATACACATACATATACTGATTTTCAGTGATTCGATTGCCGTACTCGACTAGGCACAATCAATTCACATGATTCACGTCGTAGAGACGAAGAGAGAAAGGGGTGAGAAAGAGCGAAAAATGCCATTCGTGCATGTAGAAAATCGATCTCCTGCTCGTCGAGGAATACGTTCTACCGCGTCCGCGTTCTACCGTCGGTGATCGCGATGTAAGTGAGAAAATGAAAACTATTTTCTTGCCGTTATCAATGAAAACGTTATCAACTAGGGCGTACTCGAAAACTTCTGCACGGCACAATATTCCCATTACCGGATTAACTGCGACAACTCACGACTCGGGGCCATTATCCTCCGTTACGTGTTGTTTGATCATACACCCGTTTCGGAGCTTATATGACTTGTTTCATCGTTGTACAAGCATTTTTATTTGATTTTTCACCTAACGAACTTAATACGACGTGGAAAGTCGACCCGAAGTTCAATTAGCGTCCCGATATTTTCGGACACTACATATAAGCAGTGTAAATTAAATGATCGTTAACCTCAATTTCCTATGACTCGTAATGTCAAAGCTTATGGTCAATTACGCGGCATTAGGCTCGTTTGATCGGTCACGTTTGATAATATATACGCGAAAATTTATGGGATAGCTACCCAACATTCATACGCATATTGATACGCAATATTGTAGAAAGAATCTAAAGAACAGTCACAAAAATTAATTCACTACGATGCGATTCGATAATTTAGAGTCCTATTCTTATGATAAATATTTATGTAAACTTTTTAATTACGAAAAAGTCACATTCGTATTAACACTATAAAATAAAATGCTGTTAATCTTGTTATTAATTACGCTTATTGCTTCCGCTAAAAAATTCGTAATTAAGAGATCGGAGGTGCTTCATATTCGATGGTAAGAAAATTAATAATATTAATGAAAATATTGTCCCTGAATTAATAAAAGAATTTTTTCACCAAAGAGACATAAATTTCAAAATACTTTGTGGCGGAATGCGAAGAGAGAAACATTTTTCAAATAATACATTATGAAAAGGGTGCGGTGCATATAAATACCACCAATCTGCCTTCGGGCGAATTTTCTTGCTGAGGTCTGTTGCTGGCTCAACGGCCAGAAAATTTTTGCGCACGCGGTCGTTCCGAGCGCTCGAGTTGTGTGTGGACAAACGCGCTGTTCGTATGCTCTCCACTTCGGTATGTCCCCATGAAAAATTGCAGATGCGACACAGTAATTTCTACGAGGAATATTCTCTCGTCGCGGTGGTATTATTCCTATTTCCTGAGTACGCCGCGCGATGCCTCGCGTTTCCATTTTCTTTTCGCCTCTTCCGCACCGTGATGCGCGAAACGAAAAAGAGAAGAAGAGAGAGGAAGAGAGCGAGAGAAAGGGAGCAGAGGACAAACTCGCGAAAATACTACGAAAATGTTACGAGATATGCGTTGGAATTTACCGCCAACGATACACACGTGACGCATTTTCTCTGCGCCTTCGTTTCTTTTCTTTCTTTCCTTTTTCGCTCTCCCTCTGTCAAATCACAGATTTCCGTCGTCGCTCCGGGTGCTCCGTTTTATGTACATACAGTTTTGCGAGGGAATATCGCCGGGCAGCGGTGTATTTATGGAGGGCTATAATTTCGCGACGGTGTACAATTTGCAACCCAAGGGAGCTTATGCTTATTCGTGGCTTGCTCGCTTTGCAAGCGGAGTATTTGTTAATCGTCGTCGATATCGGTCGGCTGCGCGATCGCTTCGATGATTGCGGCGATGAGCCGAGCGTAAAAGGAACGGCGGAAATTTCATTTAAATATGCTTACCGTATCCGGGATAGCTTTATTGAAAAATGTGCGGGAGAACCGTATGCCCGACGACGGGAAAGCCGACCCGACTGCGCGACTCTTAACACAAGCTGCTTTTGACAAAGGACGATAATAGGGAATTTGTATTTTAATGAACAAACCACGACTATGTGGCCCTGCGCGACATTATATCTCCCCGATGCAGAGAGTTCAATTGAGAAATTTAATATAATACGGCTCTCTCACGGTCCTCTCGCACCTAGCTCGATGTTATACTCCGGTAAAAAGGAAGCTCTCCTTCTCGGCATAAAGAGAATCGCGAGTACGCGCGATAAATTGAACATGAGAGGACCGGCGTATAGATGAAAAGAAATGGTGAATACGTAATAAGGCGTATCGTACGCGGTGCGCGCATATTGCAACAAGGTATCGCAGAGAAAAGCATTTAACGCAACAAAGGAACATATATATATATATATATATATATAGAGCGCGGCATCGTGCACAATATGCACGAGAGAAAAAAAAAAGGCGACGGCCGTATGATATTTTGGAATGCGGCGCTGAGCGTGCGTGGAATGGTTAGCGTGACGTTCTATTCGAAACGGCGTCATGGTGTTGCGTCGGGAAATATGTTCCCCGTGGTGCTGTCGCTGCCACGTCGGCATGAAAAGCCGAAAATGTCGAAAGGGCCCCATTTCGTGCGATCGACAACCCCCGATTTCTGCCAGAAAGTCGAACGTGACGGAAGGTAGCATAAACATATGATTCGTTGCTCATCCAAAAACATCAACGTTAATCCGTTCGTTGTCGATCGACAACCTCGAAATAAAAAGAATAAAAAAAAAAAAAAAAAAAAACAACGGCGGATTAAATCATCGATATTTCTAGTAACAAAAGATAATTCAGCGTTTTTAGTTCGTTCAGGAATGCCGATACCGCTTTGTCGTTTGATTACTTTGAAAACACGAGTATCGATTCATCGCTTGTTTTACATGAAGAAGTATAAATATCAATGTATAGATATTTAATTATTATAGCAAAAAAAGTGATAGTGAGATAATAAATATCGGCGCGTTCGTTCGTCGACTGAGGTAATAGCCACGGCAATCAGAGAACTCACGTCTTCCGTTGTATGCTCTGTGCAATATACGAGTGTGAAAGATACACGACGGAAGCAGATGGATGGGATCCATGCACAGACGGGCGTATAGAATCCTTAGCCGGGACTCTTTATTCGGCACGCTGTCGTACAAAGCGCATCCTGCATCGTCGTGGCGGCGTACGCTCACGCGATGTCTCAGGGCGGGAAGCCATTTCCTCGAGAAAAGTGAGACCCATTTCGCGCTCGTATTCTCGAGATAGCGCCCGGCGACGGCGGGCAGGAGGCGGAAGGTTAACGCGAAGGCGTAAATTTTGGTAAATGCGACCACGTAAAGCACGTTCGCCCGCAACGACGGCGCGCAGCAGTGAACTTTACTAGCGTGCGAGTTAGCTGCTGCGGCGCGTCGCGACGTCCCTAACGGCGACGGCGACGACGGCGGAGACGGTGGCGACGACGACGACGATGACGACGACGACGACGACGACGACGACGACGACGACGACGACGTCCTCGTCCGCCACATAATGCCTTATGCATAGCGAGCAAATTGAACCGCGAGAGTGCAGTGCACGAGACACGGAATGCTAACGAGAAAACTTGTCGCGCGCAAAAAAAAGGGGGGGAAGGAAAGAGAAAAGAAAGCGAGTGCGGGATTTGGAGACGGGATTTCAGGAAGGATGGGAGGAGAGAAGGAAGTAGAGAGAGAGAGAGAGCACAAGATATTGTTGCGCACCGCTTGCGGCAGCGACGAATGCATCGCGTGGCGCCTGCAGGAGATTATGCCCGCGGAATATCAACGAGAATCGCGCGCAACGCCGATCAATCGATTCGCAGAATTTATGGTACCGATGACGGCGCGAGGACGTTATACTGTCCCGGTCGCGAATCATCCCTCCTTCGGCGCCGTGATGACGGGCGTCGAGAGATATCGGAGAGAGAATCTCGAGAGATATAGATTTATATTAGATACGTATACGTCGAAATACGTATCTCTGCGCTCTACGCGTGGTCTAAGAAAACCTTGGGTTTTTCGATGCGAAGAAACGAGATGTGCGAAGATAAATTATATCACGGTGCACTTTGCTAAATATTAATTTTCATTATAACCCGTTAGTCTCCCTCATAAGCACGATGGCGATGAAGATATCGTTCTTCATTTCGTTAAAATAAGGATAGTAACTAGCGTCAGTCTCTCCCGAAGGTGAATGAGAAAGATGAAGAAGCGTAACGTCGTAAATCCGCGCGGGCGTCATCGGAAAAATGGAGCCGGACGGGAGGCGCGTAATAAAGCTCGCTTAATTAGCATGCGAAAAGATGTGGCCGCGCTCGCGATAAGGTCGGGCGTTTTATTTTGCGATCTCGGACGCGACGACGGATATAAGCGCAAATGCGCTCGGCTTAATGAAACCCGGGATGGAACATTAAGCGCTAAAATGCGATAACGCTTAATGCTCCATCGTAGTGGATGATGCTTTCGATAAAGTGTTTCTTGCGCCATCTTTGCGATTACCATTTTTAGCGATAATAACGATTGTGTAACCACACAGAAAAAAAGTAGAATGTATCTGCTGTTTAAGCTGGACGTACGATATTTATTCCTTTTTAATCCAATTTTGTAATTTCCTAGAAAAATAATATCATTAAAATCGTCTCTCTCTCTCTCTCTCTCTCTCTCTCTCTCTCTCTCTCTCTCTCTCTCTGTTATATAATAACATTATAAATATTGTAAATACGTACATCTTTAAGATTATATTTAAAAAGCAGAATATAAAGAGAAAGCACACAACAAAATGACCTGAAATACAATTACGTTTTTATAATCATTCAAAGTTCCCGAAAGCGTATTATAGGTAGCTGCGATGAAAGTTGGATATAAATATAGATATTTGCAACGAGCGTTCAGAATCGCTTTTTGAATTTATAATAGAGTTCAGCGAAACAGTTCCTATTCGGATTAAACACATCAGGATTAAACTAACGGTACACTGTGTTTGAACGAATATACGGCGGTATGCCTGTTCAAAAGTCCTTCCCATTCAAAGAGGATTAAGGTAAAAGCATCGATTCGATGTCAAAGGATCGATTTCGCTCGATTAAATCCTCTCGCTGGAAATACGCCCCAAATATGCGCTCGCGAATCGCGCACGACGAAGGAGTATAAATTATTCATATTTTAATCGGCCGGCCGCATAAAGAGCGATAACGTGCGTCCAACGACGGGGCCGGCTTCTCATCGCCAGGCTTCCTGAATATTTTCGCGAAGCGGACAATAAAGTCGGCGGACAAAGGCATTGCTTTCTAATACCGCGGCTTTTTCAGTGCGCTCTAGGAAAGGAACGCGCTTTCTTCCTTGTCAAGCCAGCGATATTATTCGTATGGCATACCAATGCCGCGAAGATCCCACCGTTGTTAAAAGATCAACTCTGCGCGCGATCAGGCTCGAGACACGAGGTACAAGATAAAAGCGACAATGAATGTGGGATAAAGAAGAAAGAATATGAAATTTTTGTGCATTATTCAATTTCATACATAATTATCCTTAACATGAAAATATCATCTTCTTTGAATTTGTAAAACCATGAAATCTTTTTGTCACTAACGGAAAACAAATTCTGAATTATGGCAACGATTGTTTGCCGATTAGGATAATCCCCTTTCCAATTCTTCTGGCGAGATTTAACGAAACCCTGTGGCTGATCTTTAACTCTAGTTGTGCTTGAAAAAATTGATGTAACTCACATTCCTTACTTACAGGTCTGGTGATATTTTACCGTCTAGAGAAACTATTACTAAGAATTTAACGGATTAACATAAGGATAAAGTATAACATCGTGTTTTCTAAGGCAAATTTTCTCTCTTTCTCCTTGTCGACTGCTTCTCGAGCCCGATAAATTAAAGTCCCGCCATTATTCCGGGATCTTTCTAAACTTTTTTGCCTTGCCGCACGGGCGATGTCGCAATTCGCTTTTGTCCTTTCTCACCCTTTCCATCTTGCAAAGTACCGCGCGATGCCCGGCGGCTCCTTCGCTTTGTACGCAGTTAGAATTCGCGCGAGACTTCGTCGTGGAATGTCGTTATGAGAATGCAAATTTTATTTCCGTCGGGAAAGCGACCCGGACTCGCAACAATGTTATTCGCTCTAGCACAGGATCGATATCTAAAATCGTAGCGTATAATCAATAATATCGCGTTCAGGCTTACTTAAACGTCTCTCACTCTATTTGACTTTGCATATAAAACTTGTACGATGGAAATTTACACAAACAATATAAGATTACTCTATATTCAAAAGTTATAGAAAATACAACTTTTGAGAAAATATAACAACAACGAAGAGAAAATACACAGAACAGTAATGATATCAATACTTATAAGTATTGATTTTATTGTGATATTCTTTTAATCACGAACGGAAAAAAGTAGAGGCAAAATTGATGTGCAATTTTAAAAGTTATCGTTTGTTGAATCTGTTGTAAATAACATATAATATTACTAAATTTATTGATAACTCGATTTATTATATAGATAGCACATGATTAAAATGTAAGAGAAAGCGAATCAAATTTATCGCCCTGTAAAATTCAAATAATCTTATTACCAGTTACAAGAACTTCCACCAATCTATCCGCAATCTTTCGTAATTCGCAATCTTTCTTTCATTTCGGATTCGCAGTGACGTTTCGTTGCTCGCCCGCTTTTCTTCGAGTTTTCCTTCCTTTGTCAGAGGCGGAGAGTGCTGCGGCGGTAGCCCGCGGCGTTTAAAGCGGCAGCGATTCTGGACCGCGCCGCGGTTTCTAATTGCGGCCACAGTCTGGGTTTCGTGAGTTCAGAAGGGCATAGGGTATGCGAGAGAGAGGGGAGAGAGAGAGAGAGAGAGAGGGAGAGGGAGAGAGAGAGAGAGGGTTGCTAGTGAATCCACGTCGGAGAACTAAGCTCGAAGATCGCCGGAAGGGCGGTGACGGCGGGGCGAGGGGATAAGGGTAGCCGGGAGCGAGTTGGATTATTTTAAAACGAGATCGAGATAACTTTGGAAGAGCTAAACGTAGCAATTCAACCTGAGGTAGAACCGAGAAAACGGCAGGGAACAAGACATAGTAATAAGGAGCAAACGACGAAGTAGAAGAAAGGCATAGAGTGAGGACGTTGCTAAGGCATAGCTGGAGGAGAAACTGAAACGCTAAGAGACACTCGTGGGGATGAAAGGAGAGAGGTAAACAAGGATGAGAGAGAGAATGTAAAACGCGGGAGAGAAAAATATAAGGAAGGAAATAGGGAATGGTGACGAACTGAGAGATGAAGATAGATAGAGCAGAGGGTTGGATAGAGGACCAAAGATTTGGGGAACGCACACCGTTAACTCGAGATTGGAAAGTTACCCGATCGTGTGATTGCGTTTGGACGGCTAAGTTTTCGAAGGGAAGGAAGCCAAGGGCGGGGCGATCTCGTTCCGGCAAGTTTCTTCGTCGTCGATTTATCCTATTTGCCGTGTGATCATTCTCGCGAAAATAATAAACTGATGCGTATCGATTGACATCGTCGGTCTGTAAACCGAAATGGCAATGAAGAGAATTCAAGAAAATGTAGTTTTATTATATATCTATATCAACAGAATGTAATAAAATCTTGCGAAGAAAACGTTGAAATATTTCATCGACAACATCAAATATTTCAATAGAAGCTGTTTATTGGAGTCGAGGCGATATTAAGTTTATTTCTTAAGAAATCCGAGAATTGCTCAGTTATCAGTTTATGAGAAAATGGGAGATATATCTTTCATTTAATTCCGAAGAAGAATTGCGCCCGATTGAACTATGTCTCGTGCCTGCATTTTGTATTCTCCGCCATCTCACTTGTTTCCTTTATTTCGAACTACCTTAATCCCTCTTTTAAATATTTCATAAATCTCGTCCACTCGTATCATAATCTCTCATTTATGTGTATACAATCTAAGGCTTTCGTGGAAAATCGATTCGGCTTCGTCGTTAAACAACAGTCGCAAACCCGCTTTTAATGGAATTTTCAGAATTTAGGTCAGAAGCTTCTCTGTTTAAGAGGGAACGGTGTAATGAACGGCGTAATGAAAAGCAACTAAGGCTTTTATCAAGAGACAGAACACAAAGACTAAGCACCCTTAACGCCCACGGACGGACATGCGGCGCGGCTCCTTTACGAGAAAGTCGAGAGCGTCACTGAAATTAAACAAGTGGTAAAGCATTCTGCGCTTTGTGCATAATACGCATAGTTGCTCACTGTAAATGTAAGCATGATACTAAATTCCTAAAACTTAAAATCCGAATAATATTTAGATTTTTCTACTGATTTTGCACACATTCCCCATAATTTTATAATTCTTTTAAACTTCTCGATTTCTTAAAATAAATTCTTTTCGGAACGTTAATCGGTATTTCATCTTGCATTAAGTATTAAAATTCGCCCAACGATAATTTGATAGCAAAATTAATTTTAATTTCAATTAAAAAAAAATGAAGATTAAAATTCTGAATACAAAAATTTCTATGTGTCTCGTCTCGTCTCATAATGTATTCTTACCTACATTGTGATTCTATTTAAGATTCTTAGACACACATGAGGTGAGGTTCGGTATATTTCACATAGGTTCAGTATATTTCATGCATTATCGAAACTCATGATGATACAGATCCCAATGCCCAGAGCACAATGCCACTGAAACAATAGCCGAGAAGTTTGTTTCTGAATGATGGTAAATACAAACTGTCGATCGATTCTGAGGGGATACGATTTTATAATATATATATATATATATATATATATAGAGAAAGAGAGAGAGAGGGGGGGGAACACTGGTCGTTATATTGGAATGAGAGGCGAATGCCTCGGAATAGACTTCGTTCTCGTTCGCGATGTAGGGGATGTTCGCGAAACGAGCAGGCGAGTACATCGGTCGAATAGGGCACTCTGGTATTTCCCTCCTGCGGTCGGCGGGATCCGTTTAAATCCCGTCGGCAGCGCCGTACGGCCAGTCCACTGGCTTCTCGACAAATTACTCGGCTCCGATAGCGCAGCAATTCCCAGGATTCCGGCTCGGTGGTCCATGGCCCTGGACCACGACTCGTGCCGGCTCGTACATGCCCGATCCGATCGGCTGAGCAGGGGTCTAATAGATGCTACGCCTATATCTTTCACCAAACTATCGCCAACTCGCAGGCGTCGTATCGCCTAACAATCTGTTTGCGAGCAGCCCATGTCCGAAAGCTATCGATTTTAAAGCCATAATCTTACCTCGACTAGTACTGGAATCTTAAGCGTTTTTTAAAAAAATTGCAGTTTTAGTATTAAATTCTCACCTCACGATTAATGTTAATGTGTTGCTAAATTTTTGCATAAATAATTACTAATAATTTTTTGGAAATTTTTGGCAACTATTCAGCAAAATATACAAATAAATCGTACTGAATTCTTTTTTAAGACTATTTAAATTTTCTATTTAAGACAACTTTAATTAAATAATTTTTATCTCAATAATTTCATTCACTCATTAATTAATAATACCTTTTATTCTTCTCTCACAAATATTCTACGAAAGCATCCTACTCCGCCGTAATCAATTATGATTTAACTTGACGTCGCGTAATGGTGAGACTGTGGATTTCAGTCATCGTCCTTATGTTCAGAAAATATTTTCAGGGGAGAGAGGACCGGAGAAAGAACAGACATTTCCCATTTCGGAAGTCGCACCGCGTTTGCTCGATCTTATCAAGAAAGATTTCCGCGTTTGAGAGTGTTCCACGCGCTTTTAAAAATGATCCGCCTCTTTGTTAGGATCTCGCATCTGAGCCCAGTACCATTATGCCGAGAGCAATATCCACGCGAAGAAGGCATCCAAACGAATATAAAAGCCACGCGCGACGCTAAAAGTCGCGTGTATATATATATATATATATATATATACACACACACATACACACACACACACGCACGCGCGCGCGCGCGCGCGCACACACACACACACACACACACACACACACACATTCTTTCATTTCTGTATAAAAATAGAAACAGCGCTTTATACCAGGGATCTATTTTCCATTTCCTGGCTATTGTAGGACGATAACAATAAGCCGCGACTACTTGGATTTAATAAGCAATATTTTTACTATTTTTTTTTAAATTAAGAAAAGGGAAAGGTTTTTATATATGTATTCTTTACATTTCAATTTTTCCCGATTAAACTGCGACATTGTCTCGCAATATTTAACTGTAATTATCTAATTTAACATAATATTCTTTTCAAATAAATCTAGCTATTTCTCTTTCTCTTTACGCTCATTTTATATAGCGTATATAAAAGTAAATAGACGTTTATATGCATTTTCCATGATTGAGAGCTAATTAAGAACCGAAATTAGATTTACATATTGTACATCGCAATATCAATTACATATTAAATATTTCTACAAATAGCAACATTTCATTACAAAACTGATTGCGGTTATATGAGATTTGAAATACCACCGGTCTGTTTATTATTATAATATTTTGCGCACGCGATTTCTTCGAAAACGACCGCGTTCACCTCGAAAATCTCGATGGTAGGCCATGGCTGCTCGTGACCGCGATTGATCGATTTCCAAACGGGGAATCTCTCGAAGAACCAGGCGGGAAGAACGATAACTCAAAGACGGATAACAAACATCTATTTTGACAGGAGATGAGCGTTGGTAAGGTGGTCGGAGTGTAGAGACGGAGTGGGACGAGCTGTGTGCAATAGCTATCCCCTACGAACAGGGCGGGGATTGGCGGTGGCCCGAGGCATACATTATGCTAAGCCGGCCATTAGTGGGTGAAATATGTTTCGCGTGCCCCAGTCAGTTACCGGACGAGCAGTAGGAAGGCATAACCTTGCATCTCCTGGCTGCTTCTCCGACTGCTGCGGCCTCCCGAACAAACGGCGCGCGCCACCTCCGAGGCGTTGCATTACGCGGCTGCACGCAGTTCCCAGTTATTTGCAACTCTAACGACCGCTAATTGGCTCGCCCGTTTCCTGCCTCGCGGTTCCACGTGGCTCTCTTAAGACGAGCTGGTAACTGATGCGCCACGTTAGCTGCTCTCGCTCCACTCGTTCCTCCGGCGCGAACGTGGATAAGTGTGCAAGAACGTTCCGCTGTGATTTTCATGAACTTCACTTCGCGCTATCTTGTTTTTGCCGCGTTAAAAATGTTCTACGATCGCGTTAAAATTCTCAACAGCTATGAAAGTAAAAGCCGAGATAAATCTCGGAGAAGGATAAAATAAAGAAAAGAAATAAAAAAGTCTTTGACATATTGTTTATACTCTTATTATTTTCATATTTCTTACGGCATCGCAATGATTGCAGTTTTTATTAATTGACAGTTTGCTTTAATTAATTCAATTTTTCACTCACACACGAATCTTAATGAAAGTATTCCTATTTACCATTGCTCGACTATTCATTTGCATGCTATCGAACTAAACAAAATACACAGCCCGTTGGTTAAATGTCCAATAGCTGTCGCTCGTTAGTTTCCTCTTGTTTATTTATCTCTATTTGTACAAATGCGACCTATTTTTATATATATATATATATATATATATATATACAAATTCGTGACTCGCATCCATTTCAATTAATAGAACACGGCTACGATTCAGCAATAAAAAGAAATAGCTTTCGAACCCTGATCGAATCGATGGGATCAGAGGGTACTCGACAAAATCTCATTACGGTAAATGTATGCTGGCTTTCCTGATGCACGGATAATACTCATCGTCGAGGGGATGTCAGCCAGATCGTACGAATTTCATGGCATCGTAAGGCATCGACTCAGCCGCCAGAGCGACTCCCTTTATCGATATCACGAACGAGTGATACGTCTGAAACCGTAATCAAATCAGATGAGAGAGCAATGTGTTCCGTGTGCTCGAAATGAAAGTCATATTGGTCTCTTTCAATTGCTAAAAATCAAGTTGCAAGTGATATTTAAATTATTTTTTTTAATTATAAATTATTAAATTTTCTAGAAAATGAAATTGAATTTCTAAAAATTGAAATTTTATTCCTATTATAAAAACTACATTTTAAATAAAATATAATAATAATTGAAAATACATTTATTTTTATTTTTCATAAACTTCAATGTGAAATTCAATCATCAGTGAATTCAGTCATCAAATATTTAATACTGAAAATTAAAGTCAGCAGTTTTTGCATTAATTATTTGATGTCTTAGGTCGTTTTGACGGAGTACGTCCGTTTAAGTTTTTGTGATATCGAGCGTATAAAGTCAGTTCTTTGGTCGTGTATAAAAATGAAGCTTTCTGCATGTAGACGGAATTTAATTTCGTCTCGGGGTTTATCTCCAATAACCGAGATACCTCCGCTCGTTAGAATTAATTCTATCCGGGAAAATATTTTTATCGTAGCCGTAGCGATACGCATCGGGAAAACGTGCGACTTAATTAAGAATTTCTGATTGGCTCTACGGCGGTCTTGGATAGTGCCGTTATTACGGAAATGCCAATATAGCTTAAGAAAAACGAGGGATTTAAGTGATGCTATGTCATCTTATATATGACATCTTATTTTTGAAATTATTAATGTCAAATTATAAAAGATATTTTAAAAAGACTTCTAATTATGAGTGTGAACTGAAATAGATAATAAGATTCTATACAACTTATTATACACTGCACATCGAAAGCTTAACTTTTTAAATGTCCTCTATTTTTAGTCGTTTAAATTAAAAATATCGTGTCCCGATATTGCAAATAAAGTAAAATCAGTTTCAGATCGATTAAAGAAAAATCTGTTTTTAATTCAGGTCGGTAATCTAAAAATTACTTTTATAACATTTTGTTTATTATTTCACTGTTGCTGTGGACAGTTGTAATTTTTCTTTTATTACAAAGATTATTTATAAATTTTTTTATTTTATATTTAGTTAACTATATCATTCAACGGAGAATTTATCGGATGTAAGAAATACGAATAAGCGAGAAGATTTAGAATAATCGATGGTACTTCATCAATTACCAGTAATAAAGCGCGCGACAATAGAGAATATCACCGAGACAGATTGCCTCGCGCGAAAATATTTTTCTTTTCGTGGTCTCTTCCACACAGCGCCGGTGAGGATACTTTTGTCACCATTACTTACGTCATACTCGAGAGGTCCTGCGCTTAATATCGCATTGCTCTTATACGCAGTCTGCCGTTGGGAGATAATAAAGCGATTCCCTTTTTCCTGTCGGCTTCTTTTATACCGTTTTTGACAACGTCGAGGATCAAACGGAAATTACTGTCTGTGATTCTTTATAAAACGATTTTTTTCTTAATATAGAAGTGTGCAACGCGATAATTCTAACGTGGGGATTTATTTGAAGTTTCAAGCGAAGCAAAATTAGTCACGTAAATATAATGGCGAATTTAATTATCTTGAAAGTTATTTCATTAATTTTGTCCGCGATAATTTCCCTTGTATCCTAATAATCGCGTACACTTCATGTCACTTTAACGCAACGCTGCGAATTAGATTAAGAGGAAATTAAAATTATATTTTACTCAACTCTGTTTCGACATACCGCACGTTACTTTCGTTAAACGATAATGCGCTTTTCCAAGCGCGACGGTGAAACCGGAGAGAGAAGGCGTGTTATTCTAAGAGCGTTAACTTCTTACATTAGCAGAAATACGTGCATTACTGAGCACACATACAGGGAACGTCATTAGTATCCATTAGGAAATTATGCGTTGCGAAGCGGAACGTGGTCAAGATAACAAGAACCGTATGCATATCCTTTAAGCGCTGTCCGCTCCCGAATGACAAAGCGTTCTCTCCGCGTGCTTGCTTCCTGTTTTCCCAGCGACTTATTCTCCATTTTCTATTTTCGTTACGACGAACTGGATTTCCTCCCAAAATCCTTTACCTAATACCGGTCTTATCACTTTCATGCTATTTATAAGTGCAGTCAGGCCAGCACTTCAAATACACTCGTTTAATATGAACGTTTCAATATTTCATTTGTTTCGCGCCTCGTTTTTTTTTTTTTTTTTTTTTATTATATTGATTCGACACAATTAATTTATTTCTTTCGTATTGCATACATATTCCTTTTATTTTTACGTGAAACTGTATTTCGAAATATTGTATCGTATATTCATTCATTTCATTTGTTCAAGGGAGCTTTTTCCGGAGCACGATAAATTTTTTTCTCGCTCGTCCAACCCTTTAGGCCAGGCCTCGACCATCTAGCAGCCGCAATTCCGGACGCAAATGACATTATGAAAATCTATAGTTAGCGGAAGAGAATGGAATACTCATCTCTCCACCATCCCCAGACACTTCCCCCCTTCTCCTGACCTTCGCGCAGTGCTATTCTGTCTTCGGCCGACCAAATTATTTCCTGCGGCGCGAAACTCTCCGGGGTGCGATAAACGTCTACGTCGCGGGAACGACATTATATGGAGAGGAGCAAATATTGCTGACCGTGCGATAATTATGGCAACGCAATTCGATGCAATGTCGGCCTCATTTGTCCATTACTGTCGCGAGTAAAACAATGCGAATGTGTTTCGCGGTTTATGTGCATATTCCGATTCATTTTCACAATATGTCGACGAAATCAATTATTATAATTAGTGAAAAATTGGTCTGCATACCGATTGGATCACGTAATATGCGGTTTGTGGTAACTACAAAGGCCTGTTACGAAATAATTTCAAATAATATCGCATTAATTTCAAAGTATCAGTTGTTCTCTTTCATACTTCAATATTTCAGTAAGTGAACTTTTGCACTTTTCATTTTTCATCTCTTCCCGAATTATAAGAATATCATCTAATCACAAATTGGATTCTCGGTATATTATATAAGAACATTCATTGAATTAATTTTAACACTTCGCGTTTTACGATGTAGCGAGTAACGAGAGATCTTAAGAGAAGTAAGTCTTCTCTCCTGACTCCTTCCACTGACTGGTATTCTACGTTAAAGTAAAGCAATAACTTCTCGAGTACATCCGGAAAACTTTGAGCCTTCTTCCGATCCAATAAATTAGCCACCACTTATTTCTCCGCAATTAATATTCCTCAAGGATGCCCCAGGAACGCGCCGAGCAAATCGACGATCGATCAAATACAATTCCACCCGCAGTCGATGTAGTCCCCATTTATAGGAGGCAACGGTGAAATATCTGCCTGGCGTAATCCTTCCCCCAGTCAAATAATGTAAAAGATATACATCCTTCAAAGCGCTACCAATAGAAACGAGGGAGGGAAAATAAATGGTAGCTTCGTGGAGAGATCGATTTCACCTCGAACCCGCGCGAGGAACGGGGGTTGCATGCTCCAAAAGGGGGTACGGGAGAGGGTGGGTAGGATGGAGGAATGCGCGAGACGTATTTCCCTTATTTTTACTTTCAGCCCTTGTCGTCGATTCGAGGACGATAAGAGGAACGAGCGGTAAACACCGAGTGCCGTTTAATTGGGCAAACTTTCTCTCGAGCTTGGAAAAACTGCACGCCTTTTCTTTCCCCTTCGCTCTTTGCCTCCTCTCTCCGCGCCATTTTGGAGGCCGGGTGGATATCCGAGAGGTTTCCTTGAATAGCAACGAGACATTGCACTCCGCTCGATTTTAGATTCCGTCCAGGATTCGTCGCATAATTCGCCTCCAATTCCGCCCGACCCTCGCGAGAGTTTCACCCCGAGGAATCTCTGTTCTTAGCTCATCTTGAATTACCGTACGATAAGCTCTGACACGCAAACCCCCAAAAATCGGCGTATACGCGATATATGAAGCGATAATGTACTATTGTTCGATCGTTGAAAGCTTGAAGAAAATTCTTTTCACCCAAAACTGCTGCAATATATTGCAAGTATAAACTATCGCAAAATATAAAAATTTTGTACATTAAATATATATTATAAATTGTATCGTGTATTTCATAAAAATATACAGATTTTACATAAATACAACGGTAACAGATTTATTCGAATGTTCTTATTTACATTTAATTTCTGTAACTTAAGTTACATAATTTTCATACTTAGGAAATGTAGTGTATGTAAAGTGATTTTATTGGAGGCGCTTCAAGCATTCTCCCGAATACCTCATTATGCTGCGTAACTGCGATAGTGATGTAAAAGGAGTGTGACACATTGGTAACAAATAGGTATAATCGGCGGATGCTGGGTCGTGTGATAATAGCTTGCGAGACGATAATTAGCTGCATACCGCATCAAGTCGTAATAGGTTCACAGTATCGAGTGTCCAATAGCAGGTGCGATAATCGTCGAGCAACAATTCTGTTAGCAATAGAGTTACCTTGATAACATTGATCGATGCGTCGCTCCTGTCCGATGTTGATCGAACGTTCGTAATAATTATCCAAGACTGACTAGTGGGACGCACAAGTGACACTTACGTAATGTATGTAGCAGTTACGTTAATATCCGTGTGGTGTAGTGATCTTGTGATCGATCATAACATACTCCAGCACGTGTCGTAAACCCATTCGCGTAATAGCTTTGGCGTGGCTCGTATGACATTTTTTTCACTATTATTGAAAAGGGAGAGGGGTCACAAGATAAAGTATCATAAACAATAAAATCTTTTAAATATAAAATACGAGATATTATTGAAAATATTGACCCTATATAAATATTTTCGAAATATAAAATATAAAATAATATGTATTTATATTGAAAATATTTCTATATTACTGTTATTGGATTGTCAATTCATCATGTCAAATTTTTCCTATCTTCTAAAATATTAAAACCGCTTTAACAGTTTTAGAAATTATATTTTTTTCATAGAACAAATGGATATTAGATAAAAGGCGAAGCAATACCAGTGAAAGGTACAACATAAGAAGACATGTGAAAAGTAGGTTAAGAAAATAAGGAAATTGGAGGATAAAACTTTATGAATACCGCGAAGAAAAGAGCATCTGCAAGGCTTCTTAGTCCTTATGCTTTTCCGAATATTAAATAGTTTTAAGAGAATAAGAGATTATATACATTATATATTATATTCAATGAAAAAGCACACAGCAACGGTAGAAAGTACAGCTATCTAGATCAGACTGCTAATGGAACTGGAATATAAAGATCCGGGAAATTACGAATCCTCCGAAGAAAAAGCAATTATGTTCCGCATTTTGTGACCTGCATATAAACCGCTGGGATTACCATGCTTTTACCGCTGCGTTCAAAAATATCGCGTGAAATTTAATTGAATAATAAAGGAAATGCGATCGATTCAGTTTTACCGCTCAAACAATTAAATAGAAATTCGCAGTGTCGAGTCGCTATTTGCAAAGAGCCCGTTTCCGTCCGTCGTAAATCGCGTGACCGTGCGCTAACATTTCATTTCCCGAGAGACGCGAAAAGCAGGTTCCAGTATGCCAATTTTCGCGCTGCACGTTCTGCAAGCTCTGTGCTTCATAAACGCACGTAGACGAGCGTACGCGGTTTGTGATATAGTAAAACGTGGCAAATTGTAGAAAGTTTAACAAAATTTATGAATATTATATGTAGATTTTTATTTTAATTTGTTATCCGTCTTAAATTGTTCTGTGAAATTAAATTATTTATCTTATAAAATTATTTTTGTTTAATAATAAAAGAAAAAATAAAGAGTAAGTTAGAGCATCATAACTACTACCTGTACGCATGTACATTATTTTATAAATGATTATTGTTCAATTTTCTTTCGTAATGGAATCGAGAAAATATCGGCTTCTCCAAGGATCCATAAAATATACAAATGTTATTGAGATTATTTATCGATTGATATTTTACTTGAACGACTCTCTCTATTTTACGTCACGTTGCACTTGAAAGCGCGGTCACTTCGTCGTCGATACGAAGTGACCGCGCGTCCGCGATAATACGATGGCCGTTTGCAGGTAGCGTTTGTTTAACGCGATGCGGCGGGATTATCGTCAAATGAAACGGAAAAATTCAATTTAGATTCCCGCCGCAAGCTGCCCGACACTTCGCGCGAGGGGGGGGTCCCGGCGTCCCCACTTCCGAGACCCGTGACGATCGGCACGGAAAGTGTTTCCCGTCTTCGTCGTCGGGATGGGCACATAAATCCCGCGCGGGATAAGAATTCCAGAACGGGCGTGACTCCGGATTGGATTTCATGCTCTCGCGCGCCACCGGCCGTGGATCGTTAACGTCCGAACGCCCTCGTTAATGGAATTAGATCCAATCTACGTGGACGGGGTATAGAGGTGGAGATGGACGCGGGGGAGGACGGGAAAATCCGCGTGCGCTTATACTCGGTGTCACCGCGTAATGATAGCTGACTCTATGATGGATTGGCTCGTTCGGCCGTGGTTTCATCATACGCGCGAAACCCGCCGACGCTGGTGCACGCGATACGTTGTGCAATGTGAACTTCCTGAATTGCACTGCGCTGAAAGCTTTCCTTCTCTCTTTTTTTTTTTCCTTTTTGAAATATTCATTAACCGTCAAGATGCATGTTGGCACGGATTGAATGATAAAGGGAAAAAAAACAAGACCGTCAATCGTACGGTCAAATTAATTTAAAGATCATCTTTCGCCGGGCGTGGATTTCAATTATATTTCGCCGTGAGGGATCGATGCAAGTCTTTTTAATTGAAAAGTGATAGAGATAATAATTATTTTTATTTCTAAAATCTCATAACTGTGCTTAATTACATGTTTACAATGCCACTGCGGATAACTTTATTCTTAAGTTGAAACGTTAATTAATCTGCCAATCGTTCTAAATTCGAGATTAGCAATGTAATTACTATCCAATTACCAAAAGAGTTTAATACTATCGACAAAACGTCACGAACCTTCCAAATACGTGTTATCGATTCGTTGTAAAATAACCTTAATTCGACAATGCTGCATATAAACAGCGCTGAATATAAGTTTTATTGTACCGTATAATTTTTTGCAATTATATGAAAAATAGATGTATCTCTAATTTAATCTTTTTAATCCTTTAATTTTTTCGTGATTCGTATAATTTTACATTTTCTCTTCTGTTTTAGATTATTTTATATTATAATTCCATTTTGTAATAGCCCTTTTGTACGAAGCCGTTCGAAGTACGCCAGTTCTCCAAAGTTACTTCTCGAGGACTAGAATTATTTGTAATAACTCATAATTTATTTTCATTACGCGCAGGATTTATACCGTTCCATTTCTCATGTATTCAAGCTCTGCCAGAGCCACAAAAGACTACATTCACCAACTACATTCACACCGCGAGCGAATAAAAAGCCGCTCGCGTGCGCGAGAATAGGCGCCGGCGCGCGTCTAATTTACCTTCGTAGCCGCCGGTGAAGTTCCGCGGATACCAAACAAGTCTAATCGACCTCCCGACATACTCGCGCGAAGTCAATGCGAACTCGATATTCGCCGTTGTGGTGTCTGTGCTTGGAACTTCTTCCTGCTTGTGGACGGTTGGAAGAGAGGAGGCGGACACGGTGTGCACGCGCGCGCGCGCGCGCGCGCGTGTGTGTGTGTGTGTGTGTGGGTGTGTGTGTGTGTGTATGTACGTCGATAGACAGCAACCGCAAACTCGGTAGTTGCTACGACGAAGAGAAGGAAGGTGCATCGTTGTACGTGTGCACGCGCATGTATGTATATATGTGTGTATCTTGAAAGCGGAAAGCGGATAGCGGCGTAGCGCACACGGGATCGCGGCCGCACAATGGTGGACCTCTTCAACTATCCCCGGTACAGCACTCGACGTCGCAAACAAGCCCCTTCGCGGACTGGTTGGTGTGCCCCACGTAGAGTACAAACCGAATGACAATAAATTCCACAAATATCAGCAACCGAACGAATTACTTTGGCGCGGCTGAAACGAAATTCTCCCATTGCGAAGAGGCAAGACAGAAACCAAAGAGACAGAAACGTACAAAATTGGCGACAGAAAGAACGAGCGATAATAATTGAATAGAATCGATCATTAAAAAAAAAAAAATGGAATTTGTATCGCAAATCCAATTTATTACAACAATTTTTATCAGTGAGGATAAGTTGAAAAGTCTAATAAAATATTATTCAGTCGATACTTTTTTTTAACTCTTTAAATTATCCAATTATCTTTAAAAATTGAGATATATCTATTTTTCAAAGTTTGGAGTTGCTAAATACAAAAGTGGGGTCAAAATATAATAATTAAAAATGACAGATATAATAGAACGAATGCAAGAAATAAAATATTAAATTTTAATGAAATTGTTTATTATTTGGTTTTGAAGTTGCTGAATACGAACACAATATCGAAATACAAATATTAAAAATAGTGAATACAAGAAATAAAATAGTATTAAATTTTAATAAATTTTTATTATAGAAGAATGTCTATAATATTTTTTTATTATAGAGGAATGTTTATAATATTTCATTTTTCATGAAATTTTCAAATATTTTCACTATTTAGTATTTCAACTATTATATTACATTTTATATAATTATTTATTTATGTAATTTTTTTCTCGATGTCTTTGAAATTACCTAAGATTACAAAAGATTTAAAAAGTATGCGTTTAAGTATTATTTAATATAAATATCAAAAATTTATATTATCAGTTTTATTTAAATAATAATTATGCAAGTAAATATATCATGCATCATGTCGAATCTTCCATGATTAGTTTGAAAACTTTCCAATCTTACTACGTGAATAATTTGGTTATACTTTATGATTACATTTATCACACTATCTTTTAAAGTTTAAACAGTTCCCTTTAAAAGCCCTAGTTGGCTGAAGAATTTGATATTTATCAAAAATATAATTTTTTTTTAACACGCTGGGACATACATATTTTCCATCGGATTTTAAAGGATTAAAGAAAATGACACAATGTTATGACAGCAGTATTAATAATAACGAGCATGTGAACGAGTACGGACGTTAACGATAAGCCAAAAAGGAAAGCAGGATTGAAAAGGATGGAATCGATGAATCGTCCTACACTCGCGTTTGCGACTAGTTTCGCAGCTGCTGTACCAATCCGACCGCATTGCTTTGACAAGTAACGCGTTGTAGCCGTTCAGACTCGCTGCGTCGCGACGAGCGGAAAAAATGGACAAACGGCGAGAATAATCGCAAAAAGTCGACGTCGATGCTGTTGCCTTTAGGTTTAATTAATTCTGTCAGTCACGCCGGACGTCGAGCTTGGTTTATCTCAACGCGGCGCGGGAGGGAAAGTGTCGCTGTCGGTTGTGCCTGCAGTCGTCATCCGCCATTGTCACCCGATTCCGTGAACGCGGAACGAATAAATGGCGCGGCTATGAGAGACATCAAAAGACTCGTCCCGCGGCCGTTTCGGAAAGCAGATATCCCGCTTTTAATTGATGAGAACTCTCGCTTCGCAAATGCGAAACGGAGAGTTCTCATTCGCGCGTAGATCGATTTCCTGTTGAAGCCATACGCGACATATCCATTTCCTTGGATCTCTGTGAGTCCTCACTTTGGTGAAGGAAAGTTTATTTCTGCTCGAGAAAAATTGCACGATAATATTCTGATAATTTTAAATCTTGAATTAAAATTTCGAAAATACAATGTTTCTTCGAAAGCTTGATTAAATGATTAAAAGGCTTCGTTGTATTTACAGTTGTATCTCAGAAGGAGATATAACTCACTTTTCGCTCGCGAAGAAACAGTTTAATTTCAATCTGAAAATTTGAAAATCATCAATGTTTCTCACGCTTTAATGTTCTATTCGATAAAAATCAACGTAGTCTAAATTTGACTGTAAAGTAAATATATATCCGCTTTAATAAGGTTTTCCAAATCTGATTTATATATAACTTCCAAAGTGGACAGATCGCATTATTATAGCCGTCTATTAAATCGAAATCGAAAGTAATAGATTTCTCGCGAAAATGGATTATACTCGCTTTACTTTCTCCGCTCTGTCATATCGCTCTTAAATCCACGCAGGATAAATAAATCATTTAAATAAATCAGATAAACCGCGTATACATGAGAGAATTATTCCAAGTAGACAGCGATACAGCGCGTCTTCTCCTCGCTTAATTCCACATCGCGTTATCGGTATAATGCGTTCCGCGTTATTTAATGGAATACGTTTAACCAGTGGAATGGAGAGAAGTAAAGCGCACGTGCGTCTAACATTCTCCGGTACACCAGCGGGCTAGTATCATCCTCGATGTTATATGTATACGTTCTTACACGGAGAGAAACACCACGACCGAGACGAAAAACTGCGCGTTTGTTTGCTTTTTTAAACAATCGCATAGTCGCTTGCGATCCGACGACGGAAATGCAGTCGCAGACCGGTGCAATGATGAGGGAGAAGTAAAAACGCAATGGCGCTCGTGAATAGATGAGGCACTGCATTTTCACACACATGCGCTTCCCAGAAATTTATCCAACAGTAGCTCTGTTTGACTTTAGTATCAGGAAATGAAGTTTGTCGAGCCTTTTATGATCATACACGTAAATACACGTTAGCCGGGTTATAACACCACGGGCGACCCTATTTTACGATCGTTATCGCGGCCGCGAAAATACCCATAGCGACGCTAGGATGCATTCATAGCAAAAGAAATTATTTACATTAATCTTTGGGAATGGCAATTACGAGACGGCGTGGCTTAAAGGGCGGTAATGATAGGCATCGCAATTAAAATCGTGCTATTTCTTATTTATCCGACCGACTCAATTTCAAAAAGGATGTCATGTAGAAAATACTGGAGCGAGCTGTGCCATTTTTCTTTTTGTATGTGCGCTTATTTACTCCCTTGCCAGTTTTTTATGTAAATTCCCCGTATGTTTATATACGTATACGGGACAATGCGGCTACAACTTATCGATCTTGGCGTTCGTTGGCCAATGTGCATAATTAAGAAAATAACGAGAATTTATATACGCACAGATTTCAAAGAATTAACAGAATTTTATCCATTTAAATTTTGGTGACTTTTAAAATAGCTCCCGCTAAGCAAGAAATATCTGTTTTTCTAATTTTTCTTTCGAATAACTTTACGATAAGAATAGAGACTCTTCTAACTTTAAGTTACGAATAACATCATTTATCCAAGCTATTCTATTAATCGTTAAATATCGTTTAGAATTAAAAGCGAAATTAAAAAAGCGAATGATCGATGAAGCTATTTCTAAAATATATTTTGTTAATCCAGCACAGGCGGACACAGACTGTATTTACCTCGAGTGGCTTAACGTGTTATTACTCCATGAGCATTGTTTCCCTGATCGATCTCTCAGAGCACAGCATCCGGCTTGATGTACCTGCATAGTATGAATGCGACGCACGAGCGGCCCGGCCGGACGGTCGGTCGCGTACGGAGAAGGAAAATTCCGGCAATAAACGAGACTGGATACGGGCCAAGTATTTTTATTGCCGAAAGGCCATCCACCCCGTGTTGCACCCGTGGCGAGGTCGCCGCCTACGAAATAATGCGAGTTGGACCGTAATACTTGCTGGGTACGCCGCGCGACTTACGGCTCGATGCGCAGCCATTCTTGCGAACATTTTCATCGTTACCGACGCGGAAGTATCCCTGAATTACGCCGACGCGAATAAATCAGCAGACGCACTGTTGTAAGCTATTTTTGAGCGAAACACTGGGAGAGCGCACCCGCGCGCGCCGAGATCGTACGATAAATAAACTGATCTTAAAGTACGGAACTACTTCGTCCGACTTCCAATAGCGAACGCGAGAGATTTATGTATTGCGATTGCAATGCGATGTGAATCTGAAGAAAGAGAGTTCGGAAAATTCCGTGCCAGTTTTCTCTACTTCCCAAATACGTTTATAATTAGTATCTATTTGCGTTTTGCGTTTAATTAAGGCAAACGATCTTAACAAATTATCTCTTCCATTTCAGCTTCAATATCTCATAAAGTAAAGAATAAAACATTTGTCGCTCTGTCTCTTTTGTAGAGAGTAAGAGGGATCAAGATAATATACCAATTACAAATGGATCGTTGCAAGAACTGACAGAAGATTTAGCTCGTCTGTATCGTGATTAAAATCATTTCTGAGACAGACATCGCCTCAACGTTTCAGCTTGATCACATCAGTTTGACTTACAGAATCGGAGCGAGGCAGAGGAGGCAGACGATCTGGCTGCGGGATTTGCTCTAATTGCGTAAAGTTGGATCGGAAGTTTTGGCATTGGAGATACCCATGCTTCGAATAACGTCATCCTATCAGGCCCAATTCCAATATATGCCGACGCCGCATCGGAGTAGAACGCCAGGCTGACTATATCTCGATACGATGCCTCCAGGGGACTACCCACCGCTTCGTCGATCCTCCTTTCCTCAGGTTATCGCGTTACTAATGGTCGGCGTGGTAATAGCCGCAGACACCCGATAGCTCTACGCCAAGCGTGACGTCAAACCCACAGTGGGTGAATGCACACATCGTGGCGATACATTGTAGACGTAAGCTAACACGAGCCTATGTCTGCGCACCTAAGCGAAGGAATGCAAGTAGTTGCATCCCATCTTCCTAACTTTCTGGAAAACATTTAGGAAGAATGCATATATAACAGGGAGAAATTATCTATAATTCTTTAAAAAAAGATGTTGCATTTACGATGCAATTTTTTATGCTTTTAGAGAGCAAATTGATAATACAAAAGTACTTACATTCGTATTACGAGAGATAATACGAGTGAAATTTAATTCAAAAAAAGTGTTAAATATCTCTCTTCATTTTATTCGAAATTAAATATTTATCTGGAGAATGATATAATGTTATTACTAACTATAAATAACTGAAAAGATACATAATTCATTTTATATAGATAAATCTTTGAATTAAACAAATAGTTTTAATTTTCAAGAAATATATTCTTTGTTCAAAATATTAAGAATTGATGACTTTTTATAAAAAAGAATTAATTATACAATCGATTTCTTCTAAACAGGTATAAAAATGCATAATTTTCATTCTTAATAAAAATACTGCCTCTTCATGCATAGTTAAGAAAAAGCTCCGCTGATGATCGCCAGCATGCATGTGTGTATCCGTTTGTATATTCCTCACGCCTGTGTATCGCTATTACAATCGCGAGTGCCGCGTTTCAACGTCGTTATATTTTTTTCTCCGTACGTCGCAGAGACTCACTCGCGATGTGACACGCCGAGCGGAAGAAACGGGTTAATGGAAAGATAGGCCGAGCTTTTTTAACGGCACTAACGGCGATCGACGTCGCTGGAAACGGGGCGGGAATGATAGCGGTGATCATTTTGTCGCGGCTCGCTGGCTCGTTCAAAACTTAGTTGATACGCGACTGGTACTCATTGTTAAAGCTAGATTTACGCGTTCGAAGTACATACAAATCCGAATTTCCTCGCTGCTGATTCTCGTGAATCAGCCCCGGGTGACAGATATATAGCGTTATTTATATATACGAAATAGACTCATATTTATATCGAGATACTATAGATGTTTATAAAGATCACCTGACGCGGACAGAGATAAATGTGACGAATAATTTGATTATTGTTTTTAAAAATATATTTTATAATCATAAAAAAGTGTACAATTTTATTTAATTTTTTTATGTAATTATCAATAACTAAAACAAGTGTAAAACAAATAAAATAAAAAATTACAATAGAGTCGTTCACGAATGTGTTAATGAAAAATTAACATCCCGCTGGAAACTGGCAATAATCAGTAAAAGCATATACAAAAATATCCTTGACAAAATTTACGCTCTTTCCACCTGTTGTACAAATACGATTCCGCCCAATTTTGGATTTGAATTATATAATATGATGAGAAGAAGAAGGAGAGAAAGAGATAGAGAGAAGGTAGATTAGATCGATGCAAGCTGTCAAGTGTTGTCAAGGAATTTATAAATAATTAATGATCAATGCCATGAGACGAACCTGTGAAACATGTTGTCGACTCGTCGAATCGATAGTCCGACCGAAATGTAGTATAATATCGGGGATAATCGAGGTCTCGGAGGGATAATCCGAGATTCGGCTTAAATTGGAGCAGAAACGTCGTCTCGAACGATAGGAGATACTCCCGTAAATTGACTTGAACCGCTTCCGAGGAAGATTTGGACCGCGTCGTTCGCGAGTTCGTAACGAAAATATGCCCGGAAGAGACGTCGACCTCGAAAGCTGATCGAGGAAGGGCGATCACGGCACGAATGATGCAACTGCGCTGGCTGCAACGGAACGTTGCACGGAAACCGACGAGAAGAAGGGTGAAAGGAGGATGAGAGGGTGAGAAAGAGGGAGAGCGGACTAGAATCTCGCAGCCGCGAAAGATAAATCGCGTGGGCGGGCCACGGCGAAGAAGCTAACGGGGTAACAGCTACTCGGGAATATAGTCCCCGTGGCACCCCATTCGTAACGCGATATATCACGGGTAGAAAAGTTTTGTCGGGGCATCGAATGAAGAAGGAAGGCGAAAACAAAGAAGAATGGAGAGGAAAGAAGAGGATAAGAACGGGGGTCGGACTTCGATCCTGTTTGGAACAAATGACGCTGTCGTTGAGAAGCTCATGAACGAGAATACGCGGCAGGAAGTAATACGCATGAGATTGAATTAAATCACTTTTATCCTATAACCAAATTTATATTATGCATTGCACGAAAAATATCTGCAAAAATGGAACTTAACACAAATGTAATCTTTTTAACGTGAAGATGAACTAGAAATCGACTAAAATGGTCAGACAACTAATACTAATAATTAAACGTCCAATTAATATAAAGTGTTTGATTAAATAATTATTATAAATTTCATTTGCAATAATATAACGTGAAGAAGAAAATAGAGCAAGATAACGTAAATTTCATGCAAATAAATCAAAGTAAAAAGCGATCGCTATAGTCAGGCATTTGGTTATCACGGATATCGTTACACTTGATCGTGCACAAAATGCGAGATTCAAATTGAACTTCACCGCGCATTTATTTGCCAGTCGACCGAAACGGCAAACGTTCCGTTATCTTCGATATCGATGGCTTTACGTGCGACGACCGTTCCGCGACATTAATCTTTATGACCGATCGCTTCAAGAGTATCACCATTAACCATCAATCGTCCAAATTGTCTTGAACCATCAACTTCCAATTGCTCGTAATCGCGTAACGACATTTACATTTCCGATCTTTCCTTAAAGATTTCACTCTACTATTCTCTATTTGTTCATTCCATTGATATCTGGATAGGAATACAGTCAGACGAACGAGACTGCGAAGGACAAAAGGGCGGACTCGTTCAAGTCGCATCGCGTCTCGTCGGCTTGTTATTTCATCGTTAATTCGACTCATACTCGTTATCTCGTTCGGCTCTCGAATCTCGAGAGATTCTTTTTATCTCGGTAACATGCCCTATTGTCCTTTTTACGCAAGTCTTCCTGCTTGTGCACTGTAGCAAATATTCTATAGCCATTGGACAATTGTGCGCCATTGTGTATCTGCCTATTATGTTTCTGTGTTCATTCATCCTGCAATCTGTGACGAAGACGAACGCGCTTTCATCAACAATTGTAATGTATGTTCTTTGCCATCGCTCTTTCGTGCAGTCACAAACGAAAATCAGCATTGATATACTATCTCATTCATAATAACTAACCGTTCACTGACTTTACGATGAATATTTAGCATCGATCGGATAAAATTAAATAAAATAGAAATGAATGTGGTACGTGAAATTATTGAAAAAAATGTTATTTTATTCTTGGAAATATTAATATTAAGCAAATTGCATGTGCGAGATATATTAATCATTCGGTGTAATTTATTTTGGCAATCCCATATTACAGTGATCAAGTTTACATGTTAGTTTAGCTAATTAAGTTTAAACGTTTACATGTTTCACCGTGAAGGAAAAGGCTTTATAACAATTGTTAATTAATAAGCCTGTGAGGCAGCACAAGACGATTGTGCTTCGAAGAAGCGAGAAGTTTCGACATTCCGCGCATCTTGAAATTTGCACCGCAGCCATCTCAGAGGTTGCATCTCTTCTTTGGCTAACAATCCGTCCCAATGAGATTTCGACGCAAATCCCTTTACAAACGCACTCGGATCGCTCGGGCCAAATAAAATTGCCGGGCGAACGACGTAGACCGGCATCAAAGTGCTTCAGCATGGCAACATTATGGCACGTTTGTGTCTCTTTCATATACGAAACGGTCGAATCTAGGCGAGATTACTTTGTTTGCCGTGAGCGTCTCTCCGTCCTCGTCCTAGAACGTGACTGTCGTTACACTGGCTGCGACGAAATTGCCCCGATTCGCGAACATCCCTCTGCCAGTTACAAAGCTGCGCCATTTTTCCCTCGGAGCTTCGTAAAGCGAAGATAAATAGCTCTTCGCCATACCGGACGAAGGAGGAGACAGAGAGGAGAGAGAGAGAGAGACAGAGAGAAAGAGAGAGTATCTCTGCCATCATGGTTCATCCGACACGTATATGCGTCTATATGTACGTATATACAGATATATATATCCGCGTGTACACGAGTATACCTAATTCCTGTACGCCTCTACGTTCCTGCGAGATACTCGACATCATTTTTCATGAAACGACTTCAATGGCTCATAGTTAACGAACAGTTTTTATTAAACTCCGTTGTCTGCCTGCCTCGGGCCGAAACGTGAATTTCATATGGAAGATCTCGGATATGTTCTTGTCTTCATATCCCCGCAGGCAGATATTATTAGCGGATATTATACTATGCGGGGGGATTTTCTAAATCAGAAATATGAATACCAACGACTGCCGATATGAGTTCACGGTCGACCTACAATTCTTAACAACAATGCTTCGAAGGATTCCGCATCATGAAAACCATAAAATCATAAAATTCGTCGCGAATAAAGAAAGTTTTACAATCGTGAATCTTTCGTAAACTTTTGGAGACTCGAATATTCCTTTCGGAGCTGAAGGGACAAGTCGTCGCTAAAAAGAATTTTAAAAATACAATCTCTTTTGCTGATTCCGATTACGTCTGAGTTGCAGCGGGGAAGGAATGGGAAATTAAAACTGTTGGCTGTTTTCTTATGTTTCGCAGTCGGACTTTTCGCGTTTATCGAGATCTATTCTGAGTAGGCTATCGCCTGAACGTCAGCCGATTAATTATGCAAACGTTAAACACGCGTTAAACGTCGAAGCCGGAAAAGCAGTTTGAATTAATTAATGTCTCGCGACGCGCTTCTTTTGCCGGCACTTATCCCTTCTCCCTCATTGGCGAAAACGGATCCTTGTTTCCGGTTTTTATGCACCGACCCTAGATTGTAGTAAGAGTCGGAGGGCAGCAGCAGAAGATTGGAAAGTGAAGAAATAAGGACACCGCGATTCTTCGCGAAAAGAGCAGGACACGGCTCGCCCTCCACCCACCCCCAACACTGAGAAAGTTTTTCCCACGCCTCGGGGCTTTCGACGACGATGGCGGTTGGTGGCGATGGCAGAGAGGGAGGTAGAAGCGAGAGGGGGTTGATTTAAGCTGCCAGACATTAGCACCTCGTGGGGGGTGCCCCTTCGCTTCCACCACGACTACTGGCGCGCACCCCAAGGTGTCCAATCGAGATAGCGGGTTTTAGGGTAGTTTCCCTTTGCCCCCTCCATCTTTCTTCCTTCCATTCGGTACACCCCTTCGTACTTCGACCCCTTCATCTAGCTCTCCTCGCTCTCTACCTTGTCCACCATCCTCGTGAACCGCCAGCAACGGCGCTACGCTTTACCCTTGCACGTTTTCGCACCCTCGGGGGGTAGCTCTCGAAACTCAGTTTCGAAACTTGCACATTTGTCGCCCTGACGCGCTCGCTCCCGTGCCGGGGCCTTACATTTTAACGATATTCTCGGAGAGGTGCGAGCGTGAAGGAGGACTTTCCGCACGAGTTGGAATTCGTTTTCTCGAACGGACCTCTGGACGGTCGCGACCTGCGCGTTATCCATTCGCAGGTAAACCAACTCTCGATGGAGCCGCCACTCTCGGTTCCCTCTCGTTTCGTTCTCTCGCTCCCGCATCCCCTAACTCGCTTTAGCCTATTTCGCGAAAGCGTGGAAAGTTATTTTATGTCGCGCGAGTTACGCCGTGCTTGTTCCGTAAACTGAATTATAACGACGACGACGACAGCGATGTCGATGACGCTTTTCGACGTCGGATGTGCTCAAGGAGTTCCTCGCGATCGCACGAGTGGTTACCGAAATGCGCTGTTCGCGGATAATATCTCTCAGTCGGATGATAAGCGAAACAAATTCGAAAAAATAGTACATCAAATTTTTTAAATATCAATCTAATGCACGGAAAAAAAGTTCTGCTGAAATATTTAAAAATTTGGCCAGATAGAAATCTGAAAATAACGTTGCGCCATTAAAATCATTATGTAGGACGCTCAAAACAAGATGATAATAAAAATTTTCAATATTTTAATGCAGTCAATTAGTATATTCCAAATAATTATTTTGATGGCAGCAAAATTATTTTCAGATTTGTGTCTGACAAAATTTTTAGATACTTTTTTTTAGATACTTTTTAGATATTTTTAGATACTGAAACTGTTCTTTTCATGTATAATTGTTAATAGATAAAGAACATCGAACAAATATTATTTGATTGATCAATTCGCGAGAAACTAAGAACAAGGCAACCATAATAAATTCGTTTAAGCTAAAATTAATTACATTTCATTAGGTCAGGAATAATAAATAAGAGAAAAAAGAAATTCTCTGATTTATATACATATGCTTGATCTAGAATATATTACTAATTCGACCACGAGATTTGATTACTTGAATAATCCAGGATTTTAAATTTTTAAGTAATTATAATTTTATTTGTATATTATCGATATCCCATGAACTTTCGTTCGCCGTCAATAACTCGCTTCCTATCGCTTCATATTGCAAATTTACATTACTGGTGGAAAAATTATATTATTGATGTACGCTTTTTATCCTGTAGCTTTTTAAAGTTAAATCATTACAAATCGGGTGTGCTGCGCAAGTGTGCATTCTCTTCTGCACCGTCGGAAAATCGCCGATGTGGCTGATTAACCGGTCGGCCTTGTGTATCGGAGCAGAGGAAATTTCGATGTTTACATCGTGTCACGCGAGCTCGCGAACGGCAAATGGAACCACTACTAAATTTTCCAACACAACGAATTTGCGTGGCGAAGGAAATTAAACGTTGCGTTGCCACGAATGTAAAATAAAGTACGAGAAAAAATACGAGTGAGAAAGAGAGTGAGAAAAGGGAGTCGAAACGCGCAAATATCACTACGATTTGACCGTGTTATGTATTGTATGACGTTTTATGTTTCCTTTGTGCTCATTCAAATAAAGAGAACTTGTCCCGAAATCATATTGCATAAGACCGGTCTTTGGTAAAAATTTAATTATCGTCATCAAGAATCAAAATAATCAAAATTTTATTTTTTTTCTCAATACGTTACATTGCAAACTAACGCAATGTACAAATTAAATTTAAATTCTTGATATTTAATTATTTTCATGTCATTGATTGACATTAGGAAACAGACGTTGTTTTGTACAAAATTTTACAATACGTCCATTTTCTGCTTGCATTTCATTAATTTTTTACTATAAATTTAACTATAAATCGTTACATATTAAATAATATTTACTACATTAAGATACTCACTATCACAGAACAGACAAACATGTTAACATCAGAAGTAAGAGCAATCATTTTTCATCATTTCTATTTTTTAAATATTTTCTTTAAACATTTTTCTTTAAACATTTTTAATATTATTCTTTAAACATTTTTTAAATATTTTTTTATTATTAAAGATTTTTCATTTAACTATAGTCCTTATTCTGATGAAATATTAAAATCAGAAATTATTTCTGATATTGCAGAAAAAAATATTAATTTAGAAAAATAGAAACAATAAAAAATGATCATTTACTATTTCTAGTATCAATTGATAATGATATCATTAATTAATTTGTAATATAACGTAACATAATAAGCTTATAATAATATTATAATAATAATATAATAATAAGCTTGATATTCGAACGATTCTGTCGCAGCGCTTGATATGAAAGAGAAAGAATTTTCGTCGTGGCGTGAAGAAATCGTACCGTATTAGATTACGTATCTCAAATTGATCGACCGCGTGCTCGATGCCTGATATTTCCCAGAAACACGAGACAACCTCGTCAGATTACAGGTGGTAGTCACGATCGCGGTGCATTCAGCCGTCATCGAGATATATCGAAATCGCGAATAAGTCACGAAACCGCGCAAGATCCCGCGACAGAGCCTCCTTCTCGCGTTTCCTTTACTCTTATTACGTTTCGCCGTCATTTTTCGAACGACGAGGTAAAAGTCTTCTGTGAACTTCACTGAATGCCGCCAGAAAACTTGACGTCTGTTTGCTCCTCGCGGGAGTAAAACGATAGAAAACGATTGCAGCGCGGCGCAAATTATTCACGAATACTCTCGGAATAAATTCTCTGAATAGAGAGAGAAAGAGAGAGAAAGAGAGGGGGAGGGGAAGCAAAGGTCTACCAATTTGTTTCTATCGAATTGTCAAGTTAATTACTAAATTGCGAGGAAGGGATATTAATCCTATACAGCGTCTTTGTTAATCGAGATATTCCACTCATTTCCGATAAATGCAGCATATTTCTTTCTTTAAATGTTCGCTCGCTTAATAATTTTTAAACCGAGTGATAATTTCGCATCTCCTTTTTACTCATTCTCTACATTTAAGTTGCAAAACTATCTCAATTGTTAAATGGATTATTTCAGCTTATTCGTCACTACTACTTAAATAAGACTTTTATTTATATCCTCATATTTGATATCCTCTTCTAAAAGGATGATGTCAAGAGAGAGAGAGAGAAAAAACTTTCCGGATACACGCTATCTGTCTATCTATCTGTGATGCGTGTATACCAAGGAAGTCGAAGTCAGTTTAGAGCAAGAATAACGAACAAGAGAAATAGAATCCTTGCATCTTTTAAGATCTAAAGTTTTCGTTCGGTCGTAAGAGAACTTTAGCTTCCCCTTGAATAAGTCATATAGTTCCAGATCGCATCTACGACTTGATACAATAAAATCATCATTAATCTGACATAAAAATGTTTGTAAAAGTTAGTTTTTATTAAAAACTAATAATTATGCTAGTAAAATACATCTATTTTTAAAGCTAGTAGTAATTTTTCTTTTCGTGGATCATTTAAAAAAAAAAAAATTATATTTTAATTTTTCCCTATATGCAAGAAAAAAAAATTTTTGTTTTTTTTTATCTGTATCATTGTCTTATATTTATAAAAACAGTATCATTCTATAGTCATACAACTTATAAGTAGTATACTACGAGCAATTTTTTGCCTTTATTAGTGACGTCTTACAAAGTTCTGCCGCATCTTCGCAGGTGACGGGGTTTTCTTGTTTGTAAATTTTATCCTGTTTCTCTCTTTCTTTTTCTTTCTTTGTGAACAAAGTCCCATTAGATCTAAAGGAATTTTATACGTACACTTTCTTGTGATGCATATGTAAATTTAATCATTATTACGTAGAATTTAATCATTATTATGTAATCATTATTACGTAGAAGACTGGAAATATTTTTAATCAACAGGGATCCTTTTATCAATACATTATTAAGTGAAATTATTAATAATTAATTATAATTTTCATTTTACGTAGATGCATTTCTTATCATTTCATTATCATTATCATTATCATTTAACTCACTAGTAAACCGAGCAAAGAAGCAAACTATTTTAGAACACATTATAACTCTCTCTAATTCAATCTTGATTGAATACAGAATGTTTCAAAATATTAATTTTAATAACCTGTTCTTTTTCTTCGTTAATTCAATATTGATCTTTTTAGTGCTAACATTGCAATAATTTAGAAGAAAAAGGATATCGACGCGTTGAAACTGCAAAAGAACTACAAATTGGCGGAAGAACGATAGAAATAATAGAAATGTGCAATTTATAAGGAATAGAAGAACGTGCGAGGTTTAAAATTTTGCCAGTGAAAGGATTATAATTGCAAAGCAGTTTCGTAACTGGCGCAGTATTAAACAGTAGAGATGTTACAAGGATTCCTTTTCTATTGCGAATACATGCGAAGAAAATGAACTGTGTAATGTTTAAGGAAAGGTTTCGTATGCCATTGACGGAATCTTATCACATTAATATAATAATAATATGGCTGCATAAGCCATAAGCTTCGCTGTAATTCCTTTCATCTTTCCTTTCTTTTGACATTCTCCTTTATAAATGACTTCTTTTTAGTAAATAGTCTCTTTTTCTCTCTCTCTCTCATTGAAGCTTTTTACGTCAAATCAAATTTTATACATAAAAGGATATATTAAAGTAAATAAATATTAAAATTTTGTTATCTAAATGCTCATATGAAGATAGAAAAATCCTAATTTATTTATTACAATTTATAATGTAAAAGCTGTTAATGTAAATAATGATTTTCAAGGGAAAGCTAATATTGTAGCTTGTTACTTCTATTTAGCATTGCTGAAATTGTTTGAAAGGTACGGTACAGTAGGTCCTAATACGATGAGGTCAGATACGTCGAATTTGGTCTTATCGAAACCCTAATTCGCAAGTTCGAAATGGTTCCTGGAATTTCGGAAAGCGTCATTCGGTATTCCCGCAGGTTTACCGTGATTATTCAAACGCGGAGCTTGCTATCAGCAGTCCCCTTTAAATGCCCGGCGCTTTCGCGAAGCGTACGGGAGCGGAATTGTCTGTAACTTGTCCCACGGGAAGCTTTCCACCGGCTGTCGTTCGAGAGCGCGTAGTAGTAGTCCACCTCGTCTGCGCTCGCCGGGCAGCGTCATATATCACGGGCTTAATAAACGTGGAAAGTAGTCCAATGCCAAGAACCGGCAGCTGCAAGATGTTGCCGGTCTGACAGGCGAATAGCGAAAAGTAACGAGAGGCGAAGACACGACGGCATTACGTGAACAATTATGCTCGAGCATGACTCCAGGATCATGACAATGATCATGTAGTATTAGGATATTAATCATTAAATATTCGGAGTGTTTGAAAAAATCCAATTATATTAACAATTTAAATTAAGTAACCGATTAGTTGTTTTTTCTTAGATTACAGTTTTATAATGTATATTATGTGTAGAAAAAGAAATTTATTATTAAATTGATGTTTCGGTGCAATTAGTTTTATGTTTAAATTTTTTATTATAAAATTTATTCAGTCTATAATTATTATATCTATAATTATTTATTTTAAAAAGTTTGCAAATGTGAATATACAGTAATATCAGTAATATCAGTAATAATTCTTGTTTTATCAAATTTCTTGTTTGTTTTGATTTTTGTTTTCAAAAGTGTAATACCTAAAACAGGAAAAGCCTCTTAAATATAGTTACCCTTATGTCCCCTGGAGGTCTATTTCACCTCCGTTGGTTCTTCTCGAACCGCGAGGATGGGCCGTTATTGCCGCCAGGTACATTCTGTGGATTACTCCCTCGGATTCGCAGCCGACTTTAACGTTCACGCAACTCCCCTCGAGGTCGGGAATTAACTTGCGAGACTGAACTCGCGATTCTGCGAATAGCCATTCCGTATATTCAAATGTCTTAATAGTAAAGGCGAAACTCTAAACAGCTCAGTTGTAATAAATTGCGAGATTAAGTTGCACAAAAAATAGCGTTCTGTTTTAATTTGATCAAAAACAATGTAAGATCAAATGTAAAAGACGGAAGAAAAAGAGAGTAAAGTTAACTGACTAAAGGTAACAGATTGGGCAGATTCGAATTGTAACGTTCCGAGAAACAGGTTTCGGAACGCGTAGCGCGGCACGCGCTAAATCTTTGAAAGAAGATTTAAACAAAAGCATAATACGCACAAATCGCATAATTTCATCGATGATAATTTACAGAAGCGAAAGCGTTAGCAGAACGATTGATGAAGCGCGTTAAAAAAATATATTTCGGTGGCGTTAGCAATCGTTAGTGCGGGCGTTAATGGTAACAGGCGAAACGCGCAACGCAGCGCGCGGGTTAGGGATGTAAATCGCGAAGTTTTAATCACCGCTGGCGGTGTGGCCAGTAGCGGCGGCGCGTTAAAGCGAAATTGCGCTGTACTAACAATGAAATACGTAAATTCTGTGCATCCGCGCGATTCAGAGCTAATGGCACGGCGTATCGTTATTTACGGTCACGCCAAGGATAAATATTCTCGCGTAAGAAAAAGCGGGCCAAATGGTCCCGATACCGTTAGCGCGGTGTTTTTTTCGCATCCTCGTCGTTAATTTCGTGATATCGATTATTAAATAGATAGACAATTGCAATTTTTAGTGAATTTACGACGATTGATTAAGTTTTTCGTCGGCTGGCTGTAACATCTGTATCATGTCTTGTTTTATTATTTTATGAAATAAGTTAAATTAGTTCACGTGATTCTCTTCAATTTGTTAAACGAATAATATATTCATAATATATTCGCGATTTAAAATATTTGTGAGACAAACGAGACGAACGAGATGAACGAGACGAGATATTGTTCTCTTGACAGTCACGATTCGGTATTCGACTCTTAGCTAGCCGCGAGCTATTTTATCCTGCGGGATTATAAATTTCGGCGGCTTCGAGGACGATTAAACGTCCCCACGAGGGAGAGGATGATTCGCATCTTTCTTCCCATTTCCACGGGACCGAAAAAAATCACTCGGGTGGTGAAAATACAGTCGGAACACATCGCGCGCTGCGGAACATGGACAAAGCCATCGAGCCACGTTCCGTCTCGTTCCAATTCCCCGGGGCACCATCCTCAATGGGTTCTAGCCCATCCCTATTCCCCTCCTTGCCCTACCATCCTCCACCTTCGACGACATTCCAATTTATTCTCAGCTGCTGGCTGGCACGCTTTACGACCAAATTCTCTCTCGCAAGACGCTCTTTCTTCCATACCCTATATCTTCCCTTTCTGTTATTCTATCCTTCTCTTATTCCGCACCCTTTCTTCTCTGATCCTCTCGCGATATTTGATCCTCTTCCCTAATATCTTCATATTTTTTTTCTTTTGATTTAATATATCGTCGTTTCATCAACAATTCATCATCAACAATTTATATTCTTCCAGCCCTTACAAAATATTTATTAAATATCTACTGTATTGAATTGCAGAATGAGGCTTTAGATAATTTTGATGATTTTTATAAATCGAAATATTTTTTATTATAGAATAATTGCATATTCGATTATAAAACATTATGCATTTACGAATTATCTTTTATATTCGGAATGGGTGTCGATCGACCCTTAAATATTTTTCTATCGAAATTATAACCATTATTTATATACATAAATTGTTTCCCCTATTGACATTTGGTTTCTTGATTTTCTTTTTATTTATCTTCGCCTTCTTTTGCGTAGTGGCTTCGATTTTCGTCTCTTTGACTCCAAGGTTTATTATTGAGCTTTATCCGCGAACTTCCCGACGGTTCGGCCAGGCAGGGAATAAAAGCTCTGTAGCCTCGAAACTTTTGCTGCACACACATACATGTGAGTGCAAATGGTCAAAGCGAAAGAAAGGTGAGGTGTTAGGAAGAGGAAAAAGAGGAAAAAGGAAAAAGACGAACGAGAACGGACAAGCAAAGGAGACAGATGGAGAAGGCCCGAAGGGCTAGCTCGTACAGCCGACTGGCAACATCAAAGAGCCATTCAGAAGTTCCCCGTGCCTTTGAGATTTTTCCATTAAATGAGCTCCAGGCGGTTGCCGATTCTTCACCGGCGGGATAGAATGGCGAGGATGAAGACGGTGAACGGCGAGACCGCTGGATATCGATAGAGTCTCATAAAGATCCGGTCGGGCCAGCCGGTCTTCCGTTACGCATTTTTACCACTCGCGAATAATGCTAGAGATAGAAAATTGTGGAAGCAAACAAATCTCGAAAATCGAATTTTTGCAGATTCGAAAACGTCGAATCGTACAAACATAGCACCCGTGAATTCTTTTATTAAAATCCAGAATTAATATATCATTTTTTTGTAAAGATTATAAAACTTATAATATTTCATTATCTATTTCTCATAAAATGAGTTACCTCGCGCGCTTAATAATATAATTCTAGCAATCTTACGAAAAAAATTTTAATTAACATTTCTCCGATTGATGTTTCAATGATGAATCAGTTGTGTCAAGAATCTCCGCAAGTGACATATTAATTTAGACAATGCATTACTTTCTAACGTTCCGCGTTCGTATTGTTACCGTAATAACAGGGCATGGTTTGTGCGACATACGCGTTGCCGATATCGCGACATCCACGAGCACGATGGCATCGAGCATCAAAGCAATTTGCGTAATGAATTTCGCTGCGGGCATGGGAAAAAAAACTGCCACCGGTGCGACGCGAAACAAAATGTGATTAAGGTTGCTATTGAGTTTCGCTCGCCGTGCCTCGCTTCGCCTCACGTTGCCTCGCTTACCTGGCCTCACTCCGTTAAGATTTCGTGCGTCAAGTGCGACTGAATAATTCAGTCGCAAAACAAACGATCTTAGGAAGCGCGGCGATATATTGCCCCGACCCTGACGACGACGACGACGAGGACGAGAACGAGGACGAGGACGACGACGACGACGACGACGACGACGACGACGACGACGACGACGACGGCGACGGCGACGAGGACAAGGACGGTAGAGAGAGAGATGAGTCTTGTGTACATGTCGCAGATGCCTGCATTGTGCAGGAAAGTAATCATGCTAATGTATTCTCGCTCGGATGTCGCGCCGGAGAGGCGGGAGAGGGCGAGAGGAGGAGCGAGGTGGATTGCGAAGTTTATTCTTAAACACGATTAGCGATCCCGAAGGCGTCCCGTCCTGTTCTCCCCCGGTGAGACTGGGGTACCGCCACGCCGGGAGAAAGTGAGAGGCATCCTGCGGGGCCTCCTTTAATCTCGCTGCCGTTGTACCGCGCAAACATCGGATTAACGATTCCGGAGAGACAAGACTGCCGGCGCGCGAGAGGCGAAACGTTCATCTTTCCCTGGGTATCCCCGACACGAAGAGGCCCCCCACGTCATTTTGTTCGAAAAGAAACGAAAGCCGGTGCCGCGCCCCGAGTATCGATGGTGCCAATAATCGCGCGTGCTTTTTGACGCGCGTTAATTCCCTCCCGATGTCGAAATACGCGGTTTGCGAACCCGAGTAAAATTGAAACCCCCACTCCCGCGTATCACAAACGGCGATGGATTTCCGTCCGTCCTGTAGCGGTTTATACTTGCGCGTTTGTATGTCGGTCGGACGTGTAAAGAAGAACAGCGCGAATAAAGCGGAAAATTAAAGTATGACGAATGTCGATATTGCGTGATCAAGCAGATGTTTGAGATACGCGATACCGGACATTTCATCAACGGATTCATCGCGTCACATTATCAAGTTTTTAATCTCGATTATACATGTATTTGCTCTCGCATATTGACATATTTGATAAAAAAAAAAAAAAAAGAAAATTTTTCTTTTTTTTTACAGTTAATTGCGTTCTTACAATATTATATGCGTATCCTAGTATTAACACATGTAATTATGACATAACAATTATATTATAATTCGATAATATCGGCAAAATGAAAACAGTATAGATTGACAATCCATCAAAAAATATTTGGTATCTTTTCATTCATATTAGAATAACTTGCAACGTGCAATGTGTAGCTAGAAAAATCTAATTTAATACAAATTTCGAATGCGTAAAATTGGTGTGCACACTATGTCCTATTGCGTCAACGCGTGCAATGAAACTGAATATTTAACTTGATCCTTGCGTAAATATATTTTGGATTTGTACTATTATTTGCACTTCTATTTATCTAATATTTCATCAAATAAATAAACAGAGGATACATGCACGGAACTTTTGGCTCAAATTCAACCTGCGGCAAATGTGAAGAGCCATGTTTACACTCACCGAGATTTCATCAAAAAATAGCGCTGTAAAATTTGCCCGACTCAACCCTGGATCAAATGCAATGCAGTCTCGAGCATCTTTCCTCGAGCACAGACTTTGTCTCTACATCTCGGGAGAAACTTCTTAGTATCACCTTATGGCCATTAGCAAAGAACGCGGGGAGTCTGGGAAGTAGAAACGAGGTACCTCCTTAAATGCAACGCGTCAAGGCGTTTTCCAGTCCCGCGCCACGATCGAGAAGAGGACGGAATGAAAGTAAGGTAAAGTGATGGAAAGAGAGGAAACATGACAGTAAGGGAATGAGAAAGAAAGAGATGAATCCCGACGTTTTAATTCGAGATGGAAAGGCTGGATGGAGAAAAGGACGATGGGAAGAAGAAGAGAGGGCGGGGGAAAGAGAGAGTGGTCGGGTCGGGCGTGCGTTCCAGATTTCTGGAGCCGTTCAATGATATTCCCGAAGAGAACGAATGAAGGCGGAGGGCTCCGGATGGCCGCAATGGAGTTGGATTTAGCTAGAGGGCGGATGGCAAACCGGGTCGCTCGGAGCTGGAAGATGCGGCTGTGTGTTCTCGAGTCTCATTCTCTTCCCCGCGTTTCCCCGCGCTCGCCGCGATCCTCTTCCATTCTACTCTCTTTCTGCCTCTCTCTTTCTCTCTCTTTCTCTCTGTTTTCCGTAAGTACGTGTCTATCTACATATGCGCACGCGATCGTGTTATACCATGCGACTGTATAGTATCCGGTTGCATCGGTCGATCTCTATCTGATTTCCCGAGATGCGGCTGACAGGTCCGTGTGGGTTTGCGCGAACCATCCGGAAAAATATAGCTCGCGAGAAACGAAACTGCATTCTCCTCTCTTTGGCCGATATCAACGCGATTTTGCCGCTGATCGACAGTATCTCTCGCGAAACGGGAAACGATAGGCGAGATTGACAAGTGAAACATTTAATCGTACGAATAGAAACGTCTACCCTTACGAATATCTGTCGCATCATCTCACTAACTGTAAAGACCGGTATATGCAGATTGATTTTAATTATAAAAAGATATTGTTTATACAAATGAAAGTATAAGTTTTATTTTTCAGAAGTTTTTATAAATTTAATTAAGCAAGATATGTTTTATAAAATTCGAGATCTCTTAGAATGCCTTAAATTTGATATTAATATTAAAATTAATATTTCTCAGACATTTTCTGTGTTTTAGAATACGTGTTCTGAATTCAATTTTGTTTAATTTTATTTAGAATTGAATAATATCGTGGTGAGAGATTTCTACCATAATTTTTATCATTTTACATTTCTTAGTTTAAACCTCCTTGCGGACATTTCTTTTCTATGAAAAAAAATCCAAATGGAGATTGTATTCTAGAAAATCTAATTTTGATCTCTGCGCGCAAGGAATCTCGTAGTTACTTGCGCAGTTTCACAGATTCACGATCGAAGGAATGATTTGTATCTCCTTTCCTCGTGGGTCTCATTCGGGCCGGGACGCAATCAACGATTATAATGATCGATCTAAATTCAACGGCGATCTCATGGCGCGGGCGACAATTTATTAACGATCGATTTGCAATGTAAATTCATGGAGAAGCCTCGCCGAGCATCGCGTTGCGACGATCGATATCGACTTGGCCGTTGCGCGCGATCATTCCGCCGGTGACAACTATGACTCGCGAGAGTCGCCGATTGGCTGGTCACGTAGTACGGACGTTAATTACGCTTCGGTCCTGACTAAGAGGGAACTTTGTTCCCGCAGGGATTAGACCCTCACCGGATTCCGGAATCGTGCGGCGGCGGTTCTGCCCGGTGTTAACACTAGCACGCCGGATACATACAGAATAAGGATGACACGCTGCTTCGTTACTGTTCTCGTGACATCCCTTCTTTCGAGGTCAGTTAGGGACCAGCTCTATTGGGGGCGTTATGAATGATAATCCGCCGGATTCGCTAGTCATTGAATTTTGCCGCCGAGATAACCTTTCCTCGCTACGTATCGCAACTGTGCCACTATTTTACCAAATGAATTATTCAGACATGCTTTTAAGAGTGTTACCCCTGTTACTTCCTACCCATTTATACGTTATAGTATTTTGTACTCTTTTTGCGATCTTATATTTATTATTGTATTTTATTATAAAACAACACGTGCAATACAAATAATAATTAATGAATAGTTGAGAGTACACTTAATTGAGCAGTAAATCAACTGATAGTTTATATATAATTTGTTGATTTCTCTTGTTTATGATGTAGGTTTGACTAGAATTCGAGATCGAGATTGTTACAAAATAGAATACCGCGCACCGGTAAATCAAGGGCTATGAATAAATTTCATGTGTCTTAGCCCTTAAGAGCCTTAGGCTCGCCACTGCTGCTGATGCAGCCTCCGGCAATGCCGTGTAATTGCATAATTTATCGTGGACGCAGTGAACCGCGCGCTAATGGATTTTCGAAATAAATTTTGATAATCGCCCGAGGCGAGCTGTATCTATAGTGATTAATTTTCAAATCGGTCTTAGTACAGCGTATTTGTAATTATATCGATATATAAATTTTATATATATATATATATATATATATATATATATATATATTTCTTTTTTAGCTTTTTAAAAATGAAAAATAAAAGACATGACTTTATGTTTTAAGACTTGTTTCTATTATTATTTTTGAAAATATAAACTTTATATCTTTATTATTACTTTTGAAAATGTAAATTTAATTAATACATGTAAATTTTATATAGTCTCGAAAATGCGCAACAGTTTGAAAATAACCGATCGATCAATTTCAAATTAAATAACTTCTTTTCATTTTGAGTTTCCATGATACAATGCATTAACAATTCATATAATGTATTATCTATAAAATCGCATCAGTATATGTACATCAACGCGTAATGAGTATTTTAGATGTTTTACAATTAAATACCTTCATTTCCGACAAAATAGCTATAAATAATAGAAGTTGATTCCGCAATTCATCAAACACCAAACGTTTACTTAATTACTTTCAAAATAAACGCAGCTATTTATATATCGATAAATTACGATTGGTACAATTTCCCAGAAATTTAATTAATTTATTTGTACTTTATTTTCAATAAATAAGAATAATGACTATTATTAAAGTCATTAAGCATTGATAGTCAAATCTATTCTTACTGTGATTTTTTAGATATAAAATAATAATATGAATTTAATGTGCGTGCAATTCGATTCCTTTAAGTGCTTAATGCATAAATTGCATTAACACGAGGAAACACCGCCATCGGCAACGCCCTGTTCAATTGCATAATTTATTCAGTGTAACGTACTCCCTAATGGATTTCCAAAACACATTTCGACAGTCCGACGAAAGCGACTCGCGCTATGGATGCAGAGTGGCGAGATCACATGTTACCGTTGGAAGTGCAGCGGAAGAGGCATGTGCGAGTGCGGTGCATAAATGGGTATTAAGCCTTAAGTGATACAGCGGTGTGGCAGCGGGGGTGTCAAAGCAGGTCAATTGAAGACCGTATCTAAGACCGTATCGGCCGCGATCAAAAGTACCTCGGGGAGGAATATATATATATATATATATATATATATATATATATATATATATACGCCCCTCTTCTCGACAAAACTTGCCATATTGATACTATGATACCACGACGCGTAACGAACTGCATACCTATCGAGCGTCGTTCTAAAATAAAACAACCCTTCATCGTCGTTAATTTACCACCAAAAACGAGGCATTTAACGAGCCAAGATTAATGAATCTCCAAGACCGGGTTCGAACGACCGCATCTAATTAATCTCTCGACATCGCACGCAACGCCCGAAAAATAAAGCGATCGAACCTCCTCGCTCCGCTCGCCTTTGTTCAAGGATCAATTTTGCAAACAAGCCTTCCGACGAGCCCCCGATCTATTCGGGAGCGACGCGAAGCGAGTGAGCAGCCGCGCGCACGTCTCACTTCTCTTCCTATTCCTCGGTATATTGGCCGGGGATAAACGCAGGTACGGTCCTACATAAGACTCCCCGTCGCCTATCTGTTCCGTAACGTATGCGCCGAATGGGTATGCAAAGAAGACTCGCCTTACGATCGGAGAGGATCGCGAGAATGGATGGAGAAGAGGAAAATCGAAGGAGACACCGTTGAAGAGGGACGAAGCAATGGCGAAACGAAAGGGAGATCCGGGGGGGGAGGGGGTTGCTTGAGTGAGTGTTACAGGTGCCGAGGTGCGAGAGCTTGCACTAGGAGTAGAGGTAACGCTTGAGTCGAACGGAATATAGAGTAGGTCTAGCCGGCGGGACTGAGGGGAGAGGGAGGGAGGAGGGGGGAGGGGGCGAGTGGTACATACGTAGGTTCGAGGGCCTGGGTTTGCACGAGCGACCCACAAGTGGCGCGCCACGGACGAAGCCCGTGTGTGCACAAGCGGCCCTCTTCTCGCCTGGATTCCTTGCCATCATCCATTCCCGACCGCCCATTCTCCGACTAAACATCGCAGCCGTCCTCTCTTCGAACGACGCCGATATCTCTTTAAAAATACTCCTCAACCTCGAGTCTCGAGTACCGTGGCGAGTTCGAACGCGGACTTTACGTAAAAAGGGCTGTAAGCTAAAGTGCTAAAAACGAAGCTTTCAGAAATGCTATTTTTCAAATATGATAATGTAACGCATCCCACTCATCTTTTTACACATTCACGTTCTAATTTATAAATATTATTGTGAATACAGCAGCGCTTATATATACGTATCTTTTTGCACAGCCTCACGAATGTAGAGTGATTTTCAAAGTGCAGGCTGACGACACGGATAAAGTTAAATTCAAACATTCTAAATGTAGACGCTCGTTGTGAGATTAAATTTAGTTTGATATGAATAAAGTAGGTCTAAGTTTACTTTTACAATCGTACAGCGTGCATTCACATACACGAACACGAGCAAACATCTGTGATCTACTTTATAAAGGAGAAAACATTCTCTTTTTATCTGCACGAGTTTAAATATAAATTCACCGACGGAGTATCTCCGCTACAAAGTACAATATAATTTGAGAAATAGAGTGGAAACTTATTCGTTTTTATATCAATATGAAATCGTATCGACGCACTGAATTCCTTGAAGTCATAACTACATATTTTATGTAGTTTATTCTTCGTTTTATTTCGGAATGTCTTTTTTGTCGAAAGCTATCCGTTGATGGTGTCGCACTGTCGTTTCTTCGCGATTCGTTCTCTTCAGATTTCGAGTGCAGTGGAGGAGCGATACCATCGATCGAATGATGAACGTACTCGCGACGGAGTGGTTTACTTCGCCGCTTTTCGGCTCGGCCTGACCTATTTTTAGTTAACCGATATTGATGTTTACGCGTCACGAATGTTATTTTGTTGAAGGTGTTTTATCATTCACGTTGTGCCTATTGTGTCAAGTCGAGCAAACAGTTTTGCGCGTACGCGGATCAAATAAATTCATGTGACTAAACGGTTCGCAGAATAAACAGGCGCGTAAACGAACACGCATCAAATCTTCAGGATGTATTCTCGTAATTATTTTTATCTCATTGCAAATAGCTCGAACACTTCCCGTTTGTAAAGATAAACTTATTACCATTCTTTGATGCTCCATAGTGATATTCCTTTAAAGATGTCTTTACCTCCATTCAAACTCTTCTACTTATTAGATTTTCATGCTGTCGACTTACTTGTAATATCTACAATTCCATTGTTTGTTTCCGATAAAATCCATCGCAATATATCTTTGTGCATTATTTCACTCGTCTCGATGTGTTTTACTTAATATTATAATATTATAAATCTTTTAAGTCTAAATCAATTCTTGAAACATCCATGAATATTCGTATCTTGTTGTTATTATTTGCTCTTTCGATAATATTATTTTTAATCGTGTAATATTTCTCCCATTTTTGTGAAATGGAGCAATAAAAACAATTGTTCTCTAATATAATAATAATAATTTATAAAATCACATAAATGAGACATATTCTTTTCATAAAAGAAGTATATACTTTTTTAGAGGCTTTATGCTAAGTTAATATCATCATCATCGAGAAACTAAAGAGCCTATAAATATTGTTTCCGTATAAAAATACTCTGTTATAAAAATTTACTATGTTGGGATAATTTAGCTCTTCAATAAAGGAAAAAGTAGCGAAATAATCCGTTATTGCAAGAGGTAACGCTATCGATTCGAGTCATATTATACTGAAATGAGACGCGGCATGGAGCATCCGTAATCATGAGAGCGTCGACATAATGATAAGACATAACGCCACATATTCATCTGGATTTCCCCCTCGGTTTCACCCTCGTGCATCGTGCGTTTATTGCATCGTTTCCTGACACCTACCGAAATGTAATTACCACTTTCGAGTAGGGACTTACGCCGCGCTGAAAAGTGTACGGGCGCCGTCTTGCTATAACATTTCAACCGTTCTCGTCTTAGGGCGTTTTTCTTTCCAGCCGCCGAGAGTAACGACGGACGAGACGCCATTTGGTACGGGCATTAAACCGATATCGCGTTAGATTTTCCATTTTTCCGAGGATCGCTCGGACGAGCTTCATCGCTTACCGGTAAGTCGTTATCGCCGCGCGCAATTCTGATTCGCTAATACTCCTAAGTAAGGGAAACGAGGTCAGATAATGGCGAACGGCTGCCATTCGTGAGAGACGAGGCATATATTCCTCAAGGCGGATTACGGAATTTTGAATAACCTCGCCCCCTCTACGGATTCTGCGGAATTACGGCAACGAAGGGGAAACGCGCCGCGCGGCTATACTAAATAATTCCGACGCGCCCGCAAACGGGCAACGTGGATCGCCATTGTACCACCCTTACGGTGTACGCTGGAACGTAAGAACGATTTGCGCAACTCCACTCAAGACCGTTGTTTACTTAATGTTTAATGATATGTATGTATCTGCGCGCACTCGCAGCGCCGTGGTTGCCAGGTTAATGTGGAGAATTAGACGTCTTTGAACCCAGCAAAATCTGAATAAATCTAAATAAACCAATAAGTCGATTGTTCTTGCGACAATCTCATGTACAAAACAAATTTTAACATCTCATGCTATGGTAATCAATGATAAATCAATAATTGATCTATGCAAAAATATCAAATAGCAAATATCTGTATATAATTTTCTCAATATTTTATTTATTTTAATTAAGAATTATTGTATTATAATATTTATAATATTTATGTTATAATATTTATTATTTTTTTTGTAGTTTATTAATCTCCAGTTAAATGTAATTAAATTTAAGCTGTATAACCATTTTATTTAATGTGGTCCATATCAACAAATAAATAATGTTAACAGATTGTAAAAGTAATGTGTACTATTCATCTCAAATATTTTTCTCATTTTAATTTTTAATTATTTACATTTTTATATGTAACTATACATTTTCTAATTTAGATGTAATAAATCTGTACGCATATACACGCATATAAATTTACATAATTTATAATATTATAGTATAATATTATAGAACACGATGAGAGAGAAAATTTCATATTTTCGCCAAATTGCTGATCTTCATAAAATTCCATTGCAATCAATTGCGCCAGCTAGTTCATTATCAATAATATCCAAAATTAATTCCCAAGTCTAACAAAGCCGATAAGCCCTAGAATATCGCATCGCATTATGCCCGAAAATGAAATTTTCCCGCTGCAAGGCTATTTTATGGCACGCTGTCTTATCGTTAACACTAATCTCCGTCTCCGTAAACCGACGGCGTCTTCTACTTCTTCCATCCTACTGGCAGACATCATCACGCTATCTCTCCAGCCCCTCCCGCACACTCCGTCCCGACGATGCTGCGTAAATATTTGCTGCGCGCGTTAAGGGATGAAAATAATAAGTCGACAACTCGTCGAGAGAGGGGGTTTCGTCACTCGAGTTTAGGAGCGCTCATAAAGAGGGCGAAGCCGCTTTTAAGCGAGTACCGCTAAGTAACACGCGCTACTTACCAGGCGCGACCCTCGGATATCGAGCGGCACTCATTGTCTCAATTACGTGGAACTCAAACGAGAGCGTGATCGTTGAACCATGAGAGCCACTCGGCTCGCCTCGTGTGTGCCTTCTTCCGGTTTCTTTGTCGGTACGCTACTCACGCGCCTATATTATTTAAATGCTGATTAATTTTTAGTGAGTCTAAACGACAATAAATAAAATTAACACAATACTTCGTAGAAATTGGCACACTTTAATATCGATTCTTTTCTACTAAAAGCTGAAAAAAATACTCTTTCAAACAAATTGTGTAATAAAAATTAATGAAATCAACATTTTTATAGAAAATGTAACAAACTTTTTTGTTTCAAATATAAAATATGATACTAAATTTTATGAATATTAAATTTCAGAAAGAAATTTAATTTTCTGAAATTTCTGAAATAACTTCCTCGGATTTTATTACAATCGGTAAATTACAAAGATTTTATGTAGATTATTTATTTCGATATTTGGTGACCTGATATGATGACAATCGCGCGTGACATTTGGAAATTATGTTTCGTATCGAGTGTCTGTTTTAAACTCTTCGTGACACACGGTACTTTCGGCGGTGAGAAATTACACGTGTATCACGCAACACCGTGACCGTGTCAAATCGCGAATTTAAATATGTGCGGCTAGGTGAGCCAAACCGGCCATTAAATGCAAAACGTCGGAGTGTCGGATACGGGTTACGGAATTTCCTTAATGAAAAGTTGATGGTAACGCGATTATATAATTGAGGCGCCGAGAATGATGTACGACTATCCTGAAAATCCAGATTCTAATTTTAGTAAAATCTTTAAAAACCATGCAAAATTTGCGGTCTCCTTCTCATTTTTTTAAATAATGTAGCTATTTCAGCAATTTATCAATAATTTTCTCTTTGTGACATTTCCAAGTTTTTTAAATTTTTATATTTTTAGCTTTTCAATTTGTATGAATCGAGAAATTTGTTGATCACATTTCGATCACAGAAGCAGATTTCGTTACAACAAAGTTTCGTCAAAACGAGTTTTCGTATCTCAAGTTTCGATAGTTATGGCATTTATATACCACGCGTAGTCGATGCAACAAGATACTTGTATATTGCGAGATGATAGTTCACCAGAGCAGAAAAATATAACGTTGTTGCATATAACAATGTTTTCTTTGAAGCACGCAGAAACAATGTAAAAGATAAAGAAAGATAATAATATATTTTCCAACTACTAAAAAACACGATTGTTAAAAATATTTCTTTTCTAAATATTTCAAAACTTTGGTCACAAGACTGCAAAATATATATATAAATATATATATATATATATATATATATATATATATATATAAAGTAGTGAGAAGAGAAAAAGAGAACGTGATTCGTATTTTATTCATTATAATCAACAGTTATTTATTTGAATAAATGTTTCATTTTATATTATTATGCATTAATTAAAAATATATTAATAATTATATATAATAATTATAAATATATTAAAAATATATTAATAAAAATCTATTAATTAAAAATAATTATAAATTTTAATGTAATATATATTAATACAGGCATACAAATTAGTCGTAGACTTATGAGGTCGTGAATACTCATCAAATAATACTCGATTAAAAATAGCTTTTTTCAGGAGAGACAATTTTTGTCGCCGCTCGAATGACGTTATTATTTCCAAAATGCCGGTCACGGCTTGACGGGAGGATCTTCACTTTACTGTTTTTGGCCTGCCTCGCTGTCCTAAGCCACCCAATTTACGGTGCAAACATTAAGGTCGTCATAAAGTACCGGCAGTCTTAAGACGCCATAAATCGCGCCGTCCTTCCGCGCGCCGCAACGTCGACCCTCCACGTCCACCCTCTCTTTCCCACCGCGTTCCTTTCGCTCCACTTTTGAGGGCGAATCTGCGAAAGCCCGCGCGTGGCACGGCAGGTGTATTTCACTTTCGTGGCCGTAGTTCTCTCAAGCACGCGTGCCAAAGCAACTTACCGAGAATTTCGTTGCCATCTTTTGCCCGCCTGAGAGGGAAGATTGCGGGCTGAAGTTGCGCGCCGCCACTGTTGGCAGAACAAAAGCATCCCTTGCCACTTAAATATTAAATTCGCCGCGGAGCGGAGAGAAGATGAAAAAATTAATTAATAATGCGATCGAATATAAAATGCCTCCGTTTTACGCACTAACTTTATAAAGTTTACAACATTTGATGATGATACTCATTCTTGATTTTAATCAACGATAATGATGAATTTTACAAAACGAAGATTTTATCGTTCGTAAATTTTGATAGATCTTAAAAATATTTTTGATAGATTTTAACGAATGATATGAGAGCGCATTTACGTACATGAATAAAAGAAAACAAAATGTATTAATTTTTCATCTCCATTTTACTTTAACTTGGTTTAACTTGGTAACCATAGATATAATTCACGATAATCTTTAGTGAAATTATGAATCGAATTCAAAGGTAATCTTTATAAATCTTATTTAATTTCCTTTATAATTTTTCAATTTTTTAAGGTTTGAAATTAATATAACGATAAAACATTTACGATAATTACAATAGAAAAGAGGAGAAAGGAATAAAATACAAAGAAATACATAGAAAATTTTACTTAAATTTTACTTACATTAAATAAATGATCCTAATATAATAGTTTAAATAAAATAGTTACATAAAATTAAAATAAAATGTGACATAGCGAATGGTATCATGTTCACACTATAATATTTATAGATAAAATAACTGTTTTTAGTAGAATTATGCAAACTAAATGTTACAGAAATGTCCTTATGGAAATAGCGTTTAGATTACGTGATCAAGAAATAGATGGAGAGCTTCGAACCTCTTTATATGCGACAAGGTACTCGTAATCAAAATCTATCGGCTCCATTCGCCAGCCGCATATCCGAGAGGAGTATATATCTATATCTAAGCGCGGCGCCGTATCTAAAACGAAATAAATCTTCCGGGAGGAAAGCGGATTAAAAGAAACTGAAAATCTATCCGGCGATAATAAGGACGAGCGTTATATCGGCGATTGAGTCGCGGGAGAGTCTGGCGCGGTAATTTGAGGCGCAAATAAATCGATATCCCTACGCTCACCGGTTGTTATTATTAATGACTTTAGCGCTCGTCGTTGCGGCGATAACGGGATATTAGGTGGACTCTCCGCCATGTAAAATTATAGAACATTTGGCGAGAGAACATAGGCGTATTTCCGCATAAGCGACGTCATTATCATTTTAGCGTAATTAGCGTTAGGTAATTACTGAGCATATTCATCATGGAATGTCTGGGATATCACCCGGGATAGTATTTATATCGTCGCGCAACGTGTATTCATAGTTATCGCATGCATGCGCACGTGCATACAAACTGCAAACTGCAACGGCGCATAATGCGCATCACTTTTTTTCGTCTACCAAAATCGCTCGAAATTATTCTGTAAATTAGGCCCCGTAATCGTACATAGATGGATACAAGCTCTTCGTCTTTTTAAATTCTAAGATAAATCATTGAGATATTACAAAAAAGTCGTGTAATTAAATAAAACGCAGTAAAGATACAACTTCTAAATCATAAAAGTACGGTTTTAATGCGATTCTCCGTGCGATTCTCTTTAACAATGCAAAATATATTTACCCCCGGAATTCTCGGAAGCCGTGGAACTTCATGCGATAATAATAACGGTAAACGTAACTTGACACAGTTTGTAACTATCGTTACAATTATGTGACATGAATGAATATTAAAGCCAAACAAACAATGGAAGACAAAACGAGTCCGCGGAGATGAGAGTACTGAATTGTGGCAGTCGTATCGCCGACGAAGCTGCCATTATCCTGGCCGCTCGTGCGTATACACACATGTGCACGCGGATGCGTATTCGCGTGACATCCGCCTAAACCCGTCCCGTTTTGCAGCGCATACAACAGAAGATACGCGAATGCGAATGCCGCGTGTAAAAGGTAGCTCGCGAAGCAGAAGATGGGTGGTGTTAATAATACCCGACGGTTCTTAGAAGCCGTCTTACGTCATGAAGACAGCATCGTTACTTGCCAAAGTGACATGCCATATGCAATTTAAGTTGCACGCATCCCACCGAATATTCGCGAGAAACGTGTTTCATTTCATTACGTACTTTATGTGCAATCTCAAAACCACCAATTTGCCGTACATCGTTAGTATCTCAGTGAAAAAAGAGTTGCACGATGATTTGAAACTCAATATCAGTAAAAAAACAAAAGACTATAGTTATCCGCCTGATATTTGCACAGTCAAAATTTTTTCGAAAATTCCACTGCGTGGAAGAAGAATTTAAATTTGTTATGCAATAACAAAATTTTGTCGAAAAAAATGTCACGAGAATGAAAAATTATAGAGCAATTTTCATATTGCTGATACAAAAACATAAACGATAAATTCTACTTTATTCTGACATTATCAAACTCAAAGACAAACAGTTGTCTCATATTGACTGCAATACCTTGCAATCCAATATCATGCAATCCAATACCATTATCGTTTCTTACGTAGAGACTTGCGTATCCAGAAATATAGCGGACATGCTAACTTCGTTTAACCGTTCGATGAAACAGTTTCGGAGGAGCCGTTTTTGATTACCCGGCGTGGCGCGCTACGTGAGTCGTAAATGTCGATTATTGTGAATTATCGAGCCCCGCATAGATGCAAGTTGGAAGTTTCCAACTCGTAAGTCACAGAGTCGTATCCCTGTAGCGAGCAACGGTGCGCGGTATGTATATGAAAGTATACTTCCCCGCGCTCGCTCGGTATATCTGGAAATTATACCCCATAATGCAGCCGCGGGACTCGAAGAAATTTACCGCCGCAAACGTACCGCGTAACAAATGTACGAGTGTTAAAAATGTGGAGGCTAAATTTCATAAGAGAACGCCAGGGAAAATACGCCTGTGCGCGCACAGGTGTTCCATTACAACGTTGGATACAAAACTCAGGCAGGAAATAGCGTTTAAAAGTTTCGAAAACGTTTGTCTAATAAATCCAAATTTTGTTATGTTAATAAATGTTATTAACACTACGATAGTGATCATAGAAATTTGCTACAAAATTCCTAACATATTGTCCCGTATATTGTTGCTCTCTTTTTTCTGATAACGCTATGTACGTAAGTTCTCATAAAATGAGACGATAATAATTGTTACATAAACGAGCACTTTGCGGTGAACACCGGTAATCGTGGTAAAACGTTAATGATAATGGTATCATTTTCTCGAAATTACTGCGCGTCGTGTGCGCCGCAATGTATTATAATATATATATATATATATATATATATATATATATATATATATATATATAAAGTTTAATGTCGATTTTCTTCATAAAAACTTACATCACGGTTGTCTATCGTACATATACATATTTGTAAAGAATCATTTACAATATGATTAAATTAACACATGCAAAGTGAAAATTGCCCAAGATTTTCACATTGAGAAAGATTAATAATTTTCTAAAGTTTAAAAATTAAATAAAATTTTCTTTCGTTTTTTACTACGTCACATGCCTGATAAGATTAAATTAAAAAAATAATTAAAAAAATAATACACTATGGAATGGATGAGATCGAAGGAAAAAGAATGGCATTCTCCTTCATGATTTGACAAAGCATCCCTAAGAATTTTAATTTCACTATTAAGATCCAATTATTTTCAAATATTTCCACACCCTCTCGTCGATTTATTAGGGATAGATAATCGTCGTCCAAGATAAATCCTAACGCGAGGATAGATCCGATCGCGCAATTGTGCACGTCAAATGCACTTTCCGCCGAGAAACTTCCGCGACACTGTATCGATTATATTACCCCCGACGTTGTCTCGGGTACTGCACTCGCAATACAAACGCCTTCGGCGTTATTAACACCGTCGCAGCTTCGGCCCTCATGCTCGCAACAACCCCTTTCCATTTAAGATTCTCATTCCGGGCACGATAACGCCCAGGTAACCGAGACGACGACGACGACGACGACGACGACGACAGTGGCGGCGATGACGACGGCACCCTCGTCGCAAGGAACGTCGTCGTGGGGTCGTGGTTTAATTATCTTTGCCTCCATGGGTCGACGGGGCGCCGACTTACCGGTCTGCGCAGTATACCTACCTACCTACCTTGCAACGACGTGACATCGTTCCTAATTCTCAACCCCCGCCGATTACATTATTAATACCAACGCCAGAGCAAGCCGACGCGCGACGGCAGTGTCGGGGGCGAGAAGTTTTTTGCCCAAGATTGCCAAGAAGGCAGGCATACATATGGATGCGAGGACGCGCCCGACCAGAGCCGGAATCAGCCGTGTTATTAGCGATCCTGGCGATCGTGCGGACGGACGTTTCCATTTATTTCCCTGCGCCCCGAGAATTCGAGATGTGTAGCGCGTGATTGCGTCACGATTTCGCTTATCTTGCGAGATTGAGATCGATTCGTAACTATCCCACATATCACGGTTGTATGTACCGAGATCTTTTTGTAATATTGACAAATATCCAGAGATCTAAAAGTTCTTTTAAATATTCAGAAATCATCTTAAGATTATCTATATTCCGTATGCATATGTATCCGCTCGCTTAATCCTGTTTATCCGAATTGACATGTTACACTTTTGTGTCTTTTCTAAGACGTTTATAGATTTTACAGATTTATGAAAAATTTATCTTACATAAAATGGGCTCCTTCCTTTGAGATAAAAATGGTAAACGATTTCCTATGATTCAGAAAAGAGAAATTTTCAGTTATCTTTAATAGAATTTTGTGAATATTTTAAGTATTTTCTAAATAAGGAATATAGGTATAAGATGATATCAAAATATCAATCTAAATATTTAAAGTATGAAAATATAGATATAAAAATCCTAATTGAGATCAAAAATAAGAAAAAAATTTCGATTCATTCTTTCGTCTCGCATAATATAGAGTAACTTTCATTTTCTTAAGCGATAAATGTAGTAATATAATGTAATGAACTATTTCTCAAGAAAAAGAAGAATGCAATTTATAATTTAAATAATAAGATTAAGCACTCCTCAATATTTCCCTTTTTTGCATATTATTATTGGGATCTTTTATAAATTTCTATATACGTATATTTCTCTCTCTAGAAACATTTTGCCTTATTCTAGCGAACCCAATATTTTCCGTAAGCGGTAATAAGCAGTATTCGAAGTAATCGCCAAGCGTAATGCCGCATACGCTCAACTGATCTGATTTCCACAATTTCCGCCGTAGCCCGGCGGATTGTCATGCGAAATGTGAATGAAGCCGTAATTTAACGCGCGCACTCGACGAGTAAAGCGCGGGCCATCAGCACGGGCAAAAGAGAGTTGTGGTGAACAGAGCGAGCGGGTTGACAGCGCGCGAGGGATGGTAAGCGGGAAAGCGGTAGAGCGGAAAATAATGCAGCGTGCGGAATTACAAATTACACGCTACTGGAACGGTAGGTGGGTCCCACTCTTGCGCGGCGTGGCAGAGGGGGTTCTGTTCGTTCCGTTGATTACACAAACAACATTCGTCGCAACGTTCGAGAGAAAGAGAGAGAGAGGAGGGAGGGGGGAGCTGACAGAGTGAGGGAAGGAGATATTTATTAGAGAACGAGTAAGAGAGAGAGGAGGGGGGGAGGGCTGACAGAGTGAGGGAAAGAGATATTTATTAGAAAACGAATGAGAGAGAGAGAGAGAGAGAGAGAGAGAGAGAGAGAGAGAGAGACAAAGGCATGACGATATGGGAGCCGAGTATCAAACGCGGTTGTTACAAAGCCGGCTATTAATCTTTATTACAAACAATCCTCTGTGTTAATTCCGTGTAATTTCCCAGTCATGTTCTAAACGTGCTCGCGCGTGCACTCAAAGTGTCGTAAGTATATTGCTTTTGCATATAGCTATAGGAGTGCGCCGTTTCTTTAATCGTGTCCTTTGAAGAATGTTAACTAAGAAGTACGTACTCAGATTAATACAGTGCAAAGTATCATTCTTGTCTTTATTGACAAACAACTGATTGATGTTAATTATTGAATAAGATTCTGCGAGTTTAGCACGCATGAAAGCTGTATGGTGTACGTGGAAAGTAAGTTTTTTAATCTCGAGATCCCTTTGGTCCAATTAACACACGTAATTGCTGAAAGTGTGTCCTCGTACAAGCATTGCATTCGTTCCATCGCGAGTTTTTTTAATTTCATTCATTGCACCCCTTTCACATTCGTGCCTTAATTATCGCACATCGAGATATTTTACATACGCGGCAAAACAATCGCTGCAAATCCGGATACGTTTTCCAGGAGATTTTCTTTTTTTCCATGAGCCACAATCCCCACGACGATGAAAAGCAGCGTGTGATGTTTTCACGTAAGTGGCGCGTGAAATTGCGTGCGAATTGTGCACGAGTAACGCGTGCCGTGGCCGTAAACAATGATACCATGCAAATATTATACGAAACGAGACCCGTGGCAGCGCCACGGATTTATTGGAAAACTCGATACTCTCGCGAAGTCCCGGTCTCTCGAGAACACACGACATGTACACATAAACATGCGTACATAAAACAAGATAATTCCAGATCTTCGCGGATTTCATACGAAGCACGCTTTTGCTCCTCATAAACAAACTAAACGGAAAAAAGTTACGAGAGAAACGAGATATAACGCTGTGCGCCTTAATGTAAACTTTACAGAGCACTTGATACTTTTAAATTGAAACTTCTACGATAGAGAAAATCGTACCAGTCTAAATTGCATTTAATAATAAAAATAACTCAATATAATATTCAGTATTAAGTAGTTTAATTAATTTATTGTAGCGCTAAACGGTATAATGATTTATGACATTGCTATCATTAATATGGAGCAAATTGCTATTGAAATTGTTACAAAATCAAAATTTTGCGATTTAAATCTTTGTATTTTATCTACCAAAATTTTGATAGGCGTATTATCACTTTAGTAACTAATATTCATTTATGTTATGCTAATATTAATCAAACGCGCGCGTTGATAATAATCGCAGAACTAACTAATGCGATCGACTCTTAATTGATTAAGTTTATCACAATGAGAATTTCCTCCAAAGACGACTCAACACAGCGGGAAACAACATATTAAAGGAGGGATTAATGAGCATAGGGAAGATCTCTTAGATCATTACCCTTTACGAAGTTTGGGATGGTAAACCCCGGCGAGAGATTGTTAACGTAGTATTCCGCCGATCATGTAACGAGGAAGTTAGTTTAACTTGCGGGCGATTAGAGTACGATGAAATGAAATATAATCAAGCCGTGATAATGAAACATAAGATTAAGATATAAGAAATTAATAATAAACATAGAAAATTCTATTCATAACTCTGATGTAAAATATAAGAAAGACATTTAGTATTAACTATTGATTTTTATGACTATAAAAACATTAAAAAAATGTAATTAGTATCGTATGAGGAAGAACGAACTTTTCAATTTGTCATTCAATTTCCTTTCTTTTACATCGTCCAATTACATATTGTTAAATATTTTATTATTTATTTCCGATTATAGTGCCAATTATTAAAATCATTTGTATATGAAGAAATGTCGATATTCGTTAACTCATACGAAGTTTGCGAATATATGTCCGCGTGATGCGCTCTAGTAAGAGTAATGAAGGTAGCGATCTTATCTGTCGATAAGAAGCAGCTCGCCTGCATCATCTCGTATATATCTCTTTTTTGGTAATCCTCGAAGATCGTCGCTTAGCGGCCGAATGACGGCTTTGGCGTTCCCAGACGTCCCGTTACCTCTAATAGCCTATATTAAACATCCTACCAACACGAGCACCAGCGACATACGTCAGCCCATAAGCGTAAAGCGTTATCCCAATTTGCATACTATTTAAATAAATATTATTTACGAGAAGAATTTTTAAATTAATATTGTATTAATATCAAAGTTTACCTTGGATATTTGAATGGATTATTTGTAAAAACGATTGGCACGTCATCGAAAGAACGTTCGATCGATAATCGATTATTCAGGATCTTAATGTCTGATCGATCGTCGCGTCACTCGAGTTTGCGAACCACTGCTCCACAAACACCTGCTATGTCGCCTGTAATGTTCTTCCCGACTGCAGTCTCACTTGGACGACACCGGGAGTCCCGGGTTATAACGTGGCCCGGGAACGTTTTTTGCGCGAACACGTCCCGGCACCGGCATCGATTTCGCATCTACCGGGTGTCTCGGTCGTGAAAGGATTTCGCGCGGAAGTGGAGGAGGGAGGAAGGCTCGAGGTTCAGGGTGCAGAGGCAGAAAAGGACCTCCATTATCGGGCGCCCCACTTTTGTCCCCGTGGTTTTGCCACCGACAAGAGTGCCGTGAGTAGCGACTTTTAATGCCGTGAAATCACCACGTAACGCCGTATAACGTTCACGTGCTATCCTCCACCTTATTCTAGTCGTTTTCTAATCCAAGGAATTCCAAGAGCGCTTGTTCGCCGTTGTACTTCCGCCGTGGCATGAACGGCACTCTAATTTTACCGCAAACATTCCGCGCCTCCCACCTGTGCTTCGGGAGGTATCTTAAAAATCTCTGGGCAGAGCTTTCCGGAAGTTCTTCCCGTGTGCCAGGAGAAATTATTAGATGGCCCGCGCGATATAATCGAGAGGCTGTACACATTTATCTCTCGCCCCGCTTCGCCGTTGCCGGCTGCCGTTGCCGGCGGTAGAAGTACTGAAAATCGCGCCGTAAAGGTGTAGTAAAGGTTTAATATGAGCCGCTTAGAAAAACTCCATTTTTCGAGGAACGTAAAGCACACCTCAGTGCGTTCCATCCGAGGACTTAAATCTGTTAAATCTGGTCGAATCATTAATTTCAAAGGTAGGATTACTTTGCTATATCGTATTAGCATCTTATATGAGAATTTATGCCAGATTAAGCATGAGACGGAGATGGATTATTATTCTTGCATATTCGATCAGGATGGCTTATTAATAATTATGATAACTCATTGTCCGGCGAACAAGTTAATTGCAGGTTATTGAATTTTATATGATAATTGATCGAATATTTTTAATATGTCTTTTAAAAGGTCTTTTTTATTTATCATGTTTTACATCCTGCTTTAATATTTTGCGCTGAATGTTATTTTTACGATGTGCATCATAATTTCACGGATAATATTCGGTCCGGCGTCATTGCATTATTAGCAATTTGCCAGCGCGACATTGTTGCCGTACAGTTTGAGTTTTTCCTCTGTCGAATTTTACGTTCGACAGTAATTAACCGGGGAATGGAATCGCCGCGCGTTGTGCGTTTATCGGATTTTAACGATAACTCGGACGTTTCGCGTCGACATAAAAACGGGATAAAAACTGCGCGATGTGGAAAAGATGCCGTTTGTTCGAACAAAACGACATTATTCGCAATCGCCAATGTGCAATCGATTGCGCGCTGCGAAACTCATGTAAAACAAATCATTCACGTAGGCGATATCGTATTCAGACAATGCATTTCCATAGCGCGCCATTGTAATTTTCGGATGCTCCGCTTCGCAACTTGTCCCGATTCAGCGGGATTAATTTGATTACGACAACGACGGACATCGCCAACAACAGAGTCGGCCAGTGCACTAGGCCGCAGGTTGCATTTCTCTTCTCTCTATTTATGGATATCGATCCGAACATTTCACTTTCGACATGGTCGTTCGCGAGATTAAAATCAAACATTACGTCATCGGCATTCGGCAAACTTATCTTATAATCTTCATTTTCTTCAATATTATCTTAAGAATAGTATTCGCATCGTATATTTTAATAGTTCACTCGATTATGCAAGCAAATCAAATCCGACGTCTCGATGGCCAATTACCGAGGAAATCGTTTAATCAATGCAAATTATTTACAAATGTGTTTGAGAACGTGCTTCAAATCCGCTTAGGAGCACAAGTCGATTCGCTTCAACTTTTCTAGCACACCAGGAGTACACCTCGGCGTCGATCACGGCAGCATCGCTCTCGGTGAGGAGAATAACGGCGTATAAACCGTCAGGAAACACGGTTTTGGGCTCTATATGGATACGCTATCCAGTATCTAAATTCTCTCTCTCTCTCTCTCTTGCTCTCTCTCTCTCTCTCTCTCTCTCTCTCTCTCTCTCTCTCTCTCTCTCTCTCTCTCTCTCTCTCTCTTTCTCTCTCTCGCTCTCTCTCTCTCGCTCTCTTCCCTTTTCTCTATTTCTCGACGCGAAGCTATATATATATATATATATATATATATATATATACACACACACACATGCCGAAGATAATCCAGTGCTAAGCTCGCTCGATTCGCAAAGACTGCGCACCGTTTGTTTCGGGATTTGCCATTCCGCTTGACTCCCTTCGAGCTCCCTTGCCACCGTTCCTCGACGCGTCGCTTCCGTCCTACCCGCGAATTCCCTATCTCTTTCTGACTATCGCGACTACCGCGATAGCTCGACGAGGCAGCCAGTTTCTGGAGAGAACTACGTCAGGGAGTTCGCGAGACTTTGGCAGCGAGGCGAAGAGACAAAGGGAAACGGAGGGAAATCCGGGAGGGGAAATGACGGAAAAGCGACGGAAGAACGGGCGGGCGGACAGAGGAGAAGAAGGGAGGAAAGGCTGACGTTTCTCTACCGGCTGAACATTGTTGTCGCGCGCAAAGGGTCCCTCTGCCATGAGGCGATAAGAAAGAATCCGCTGTTTATCTGCGCTAGTTGCCGCTGGCACTACTGCCACCATCATAGCGAGAAACGCGGTTCATCATGGATAGAAATGAAGAGTGTTTGCACAGTGTAAAACGCGAAGGAGAAAGGGAGAACGTCGCGACGAGTGATTAGCATGAGCTCCTTTGGAATAGAGTGAGCACCGCTGTGAAGATAAATACTGTCTCGGAGAAAGGAGGATTTGAATGTATCTCTTTGAACTAATTTCAAAGCACAGACTTCCGTCCCGCTTCTTCTAGTTTTTAATCGAAGGACTGGCGCAAGAACTTTTATTCAGAACAGCCGACCTTAATTTTAATAATAGATTCTTTGAACAATTTGGAGTTAGTTTTTGCGTAACTATAAACTTAGGCAACGAAATGAGCTTCTTTCTGCTATCGAATAACGAATCCATTTTGGCCTGCTTAAAATTCAACTGGATCGTACTTTTTCAGCAGTTTAATTCGAGATCTGGCAGACATATGTGATCATTTATAAATCCATGAATATTAGTATAGCATGAGAAATATAAATAAAGTTTATTATTGAAAAATATTATTTAACGACGCTGAATTTATAAATGTGTGTACATTAAAATTGAACATGTTGTTCGTAGGTATTTCAAAAATGAAAAGTATCTATGATAAAATTTTAATTAGCTACGTCATCCCTGTTAAATCCCTCGATTTTAATGTTCGCGCCAGTTTAGAAAAGGAGCTACTAACGTAAAACATATTTCTCTGCATTATACGTATTTATTCTGCAAAATACTCGCTAAATGCACAAATCATCGTGCGCGTTATCGCGGCCCATAGAAATTCGTTTCATCGCGCGTCACTTTTTGCGACGATGCGGCGGACGATTCGGCAAACGAGTATAAAAATGGCCGTGCGTGCCACTCGTTGATCCGCTCCAATTCGCGGACGAGCGCTGTTGCCGCAAAAAAAGGGATTAAAAAAAAAAAAGCGAGATGCAGATACCATCTGGCGTCGAATCATTGCTGCGATTATTATCGGTAGCCTCGCGCAGAATCGCGCCAAATATCGCGTTCATTTGCAAATCACCGGCGATACGAGATATTTTTCATCGGACCTTTTGCTGGAATCGGATATTTCGATCGAGCCGTTGGAGTTGCGTCGCGTAAGCTTCTTATGAATATAGAACCCGACGTGGAATTATGCGGAGCAACAAAGGATATTTGAGGATAAAAACGAAATCTCTTAACGCTGGAACATTCAAAATCCATTTCGTCGGGTAACTTTTCTTTACACAAAAATAATAAATTTTTATATAAATTCTAATATAATTTATTATTCAGACATAAATTTCATATAATTCGTTATTCAGAACATAAATTTTAAGAATAAATCAACGATAATATTCAGTTGCGTTAATTTTCAAAAGGAAATTTATCATTGATAATGATATTAGACAAGTGTGCATATTACATATCTCTTCATCTTTTCGCGCATTTATAATTTTATCGCCAATCAATTATTTGCAAAATTATGTAATGTATTACAATGGTATTACATGGTATTTAAATCGATGTATATATATATATACATATGAATCGATTTAGGTAACTTTGAGCAACCTCTCAGGCTTTACATTACACGCTTCTCCGAACGAATAAAACTTCTCCAATTACACTTACCGGAAGGGACAATGGTTCTTTTAAAGATCCCAACTTCCAAACGACCGCGGTATTAACGTCAATGTTATAACGCCCGTCTGCGCATCTCGTACGACGGGAAAGTATTATGGGCGTGCAAGTATTATGGCAGTTACAAGTGTGTGTAATTCCGTATGGACAATTAAACGTACTTTTGCGCGGTCGATGCCGTCGCACGTTGTGTGTATACCGTACACAACGCTTGTTCTGCTAGCGGGCTAATTCGACGGCGGCGGCATACGACGTGCATACACGCACCGTGCGACAATAATCGCGTAGTTAGAATTTTGCACTCGCGCGAGCGGCGTGCCGCCGCGGTTTACCTGACTTCGGGATGCAGGTAATGAGCCGAATTAAACGTACAAGCGCACACCCCTCCGCAAACATTTCCTCCCTTTTCGTCCTCGTGCTCCGCGCTCCTTCTCCCTCCCCTCCCCCCCTCCCACCTTTTCCGCCCTTCTTCCCCCAGTCCTCTTTCCTGGATTCCCCGCCGCCTTTGTAACGGATTACGGCGCACTTCGTGTAACACTCGAACACGACGAATTCTGCCTTCAATAGAAACGCACGTTATATAGTCGTTTGCTGTGTTCTGTGTAAAAGCTTGTGTTATTCATACTTTGTTTCTCGAAGGGAGAGAGACAGAGAGAAACATGTTCCGAGGATTCTTTTAATATAATCGATCGATACAGCGTTCAGATGCGATTGAATTGAACGTCTGTAATATCTTTGTTTCACAAAAAAAAAATCTGAATCTTTTGCGAATGGTATTTATATTACCTGGACTCGTTATTAATCGTGTAACAGAATAATTTTCATGCTCACATTGAGAGCTTTTTTTGTTAATTTCAAGAATTATTAAAGTATTAACTCGTCTGAATATTCATGTATTGTCTTTCATTGAAGCAACAAAAAATCTGTTTAAAAAATTTTATTTTTTTTAAGCACCGCTTGAAAATATTCCTTTTTAATGCATATGAACGCAGTACGTACTATGCATGCCACTCAGTTGTGAAACTCGACAATGTACGAAGAAGCTTGCTTCGCTAAATCCTGAGCTTGCAAATGTCCCTCCTTCACCCTCGCGATGCATGCAAAGACTTGACACATATTCTCAAACAAAACAAATTTTTATTTCCAGATATTCTTTTGCGCATTATCTCCGAATATAAAAAGTTACAAAGCAAAAACACAGCAAGACTGTTTAATTTTTTAAAATAAGAAAGAAAAAAAGATAGATATTTTATCTTTAGAAAATTATAATAATAGTATTGTCATAATAATAGTATTGTCTAATTTAAAATAAAATTCATTTATAAATATACGTCCATTAAATGAATTGTATCCAGTGATTGAATTGATTATAAAAAATTTAATCTTTTTAGATATCTTTTAGATATTTGCTTCAAGATATATATCTTCATTAATTTGCGACAAAAATGATTATAGTATCATAAATTCTATATAATTAAAGAGGTTTCTACTGTTTGTGACATCTTTTGATTTTTTCCCTCTTGTGTTATTTTGCCTTTGCCGTTGCTAATAAAAATCCCCAATTAATTCTAACGCCATGTACATGCTCGCTCGCAAAGCCTCAACTTCTCGTTCGCCGTCTGGTGTATATTCGCCCTATCCGTGCGACGATATTTACTGCGTCGTGTCGCCATTACAGTGTGCCCTTATTCACCGACGGCCGGGCGTCGCGGATTCTCCCCGTCTCCGCCCGCTACCGGTGATATACTACCCCTTTAACTATACCTCGAACGGAGAACGTGTTGGTACGTCGCTCTCGTTTTTAACCGTTTTCCGATCTTTACAGCGGCGCGGTATCAGTTGCACATTGTATCTCGTTTCTGCGGTAAAGCTATCAAAGCTAAGAGAGCCTAGCCGTAAATTATCTCCCGTTCTCCTGTCTCTTTCTCTCTGTTTCCTCTCTCCCTCCCTCTCTCTCTCCCTCCCTCCCTCCCTCCCTCCTTCCTTCCCCGCCCCCTCTCTCTCTCTTTCTCTCTCTCTCTCTGTCATCCCTTTTCTCTCTCGTCCCCGCACCGTTCCAGTCTTTCTGACGCGATAAAGCGCATCGATCCTATGTCATCCGGTCCCGCAGGATAAATGCTCGACGCGGCTGAGCATTCCCAAATTCCGCGTGCACCATCGCGGACGATGCGACGCGGCCTCCCGATGCACGCACACAGGCATACACGTGTTCGCACGTCCACATCACGTGCGCAAAAATATTCCTGTTGCAGCAAAATTGCAAGAATTTCCAGCGGACCGTCCGAGCGACGGTGCAACATTCGTACGTTCGGCACTCCGGTAAAACCCACGGATGCTTCGTTCCCCGGCGGCGTCGACCTCTTTGTTCGATCCCTCCTGCCATTCAGGGAGGACATGCGCTTGCCCGCTCGTCATTTTTATCCCGGCAGCTGGCCGTATGGTTCCGTGACTGACGCAGATTCCGGATTTATAATGTATACCACCCTCTTTCTATGCTGTCCATCCATACCGGATACGTGGATCGATATTCGTATTTTTGCAAATCCCTTAATTTTCGACTCGGCATAAACTGAGTTGAATTTCATCGAAATTAAACAATAATCTGGAGAACAATAAACTCATTCTAGAGATTTCTGTATTATTGGAAATAATCGTAATAAGATTAATAGCGAAAGCCGGAAATGCAAAAATTGTCATTCCTAAATCAGCAATTCCTGTTGTGCTTCTGTCGACAAGAAAAATGATGCAAATTTGATGGGACCTGTTCATCCTCTTCTCTCAATTGTGAGTATCGTAGGAGCGAATCTTGAAAGTTGTTAACATTTTGCCATTGTTTGTTCTATCCATTTAAAATCTACCTGGCAACGGTTTAATTCCATCTCTAATCCGAATGCCCCCTCCTGGGCGCCCATTGCAGCCTGTTCGTCACGAATCTGTCCTGGGAGAAGCGCAGTCAGTCGCAGCTGACAGCGCGAACGAGGGGAATTTCCACGTGCGAAAGGTTTGTTCTGTTTAAATTAAAATGCGTGCGAGTCCGAGGGACAGAGCGCGTTAGAATTGTTGGCGGACATTTCCATCGACTTTCTCTCGAAACGAAAACTGTACTCGCAAACGAGTTTACGCGTAAAACGCGTTTAAAAGTCGACCCTCTCTTTTCATGCGATTAATTGAGAAATACAATCCGAGATGCATTTAGACGAGGCAATGGACACGCGAACGTTATAGATACAAGAGATATATGAAAGTATGAAAAAGGGAAAAATCTAAAGAAAAACAAAGTGAATTTAGAAAAAAGTTTTATTCTGTTGCGTTGTGCAAATCGCGCGGGCAGGCATCGAGAGCTTTAATGAAATCTCTCGCGCTACTGGATCCATTTCAATCATATTAACCCGTTTTACGTTCAGCTGTTTTACGTGACAATAATCATAAATTATTGTCTCACTAACCGCATTTGTTTTGTAAATTACATCTGGAGAACAGATTTATTGCGTAAAATGAATACGTCGATGGCTGTTCCGATGGAATATAAATTTTTTGCGATGCGTTTGGATGCTGCCCCGAATTGCGTTTGGCACGATTGCATATTCTGACGACGAAATACGTAATAAATATACAAAATTGATATATAGATTATAATAAATGTCTGTCAAATTCTTTATATGCCAACGTTGTCAAACTCTTCATACTGCTGACAGTGATTGATCGGAAATAATATTATTAATTTGATACAAAAATTTTGTCGAATAAAATAAAGATATTTTGTTTTAATTATATTAATAATGTTGTAATTATAATATTTTTATATCAAAAGTGCGTACGAAACAAAAAGTATTCACTAATAAAGAAAGAAAAATAAAAAGAAATACATTATATGTATGCAAAAATTACACTTCGACATTAATTAACGCCAAAGAGATAGATGTATAATGGAAAAATGCGAGAAAATACGATATTCCCGGTGTACGTGTAATAATTATAACGTTAATAAGTCACATCGCGTAAGCTCGCGAAATAGTGGTCAGATCGATCACTTGACGCTTGCGTTCATCGATCACTCGGCTTCGCTAGTTTCCATAATGAAGACGCTCAACGTAGTCTCGCACGTTTCCCAGAGGACTGGCACAATTTTTCTTTTATCATCGTAGTCGTGTTCCGGAGCGCGTCCATTATTTACGCACGCTCTGAGAAACCGTGCATCGTAGTAAGTCCGAATGCACCGCACCGACTGAAATAGTAATGCCGTGCTTTACATTTCATGCGACCGAAGGCGCGCCTCCGCCGAATACCGCGGTATTATTCACCGGCGGAAACGGAACAAGCTAAGCCTCGACCGCCAACTTTTCTTATTCCGAACTCGTCCTCGATGCAACTGCATCGGCGCTACGTGCAAACATACACGTACGTTCGTTCTCGAGATTAGCTAGCTAGCACGCGAAAACAGAAGTAGAGAAAGACGTTTCTCCTGTTCTGGAATTTATATATTTTTTTTTTTTAAATAAAAAATTGCGAAATAACTAAAGAGAAAGACATAAATAACGGAAATGGATTAAAGGTATATGTGAACGTCAGTGCAAAGTGCAAGTGTGAAACAGTTGCACGAAATAAATAAATAAAAGAATCCAATGGAACAAAATAAGATTCGAATATGAAAAAGAGCTCGGTATTTAAAAGCAAAATTACAAAAATAAGATATAATAGGTAATGTAGCTGTGAAATAGGCTCGTTATGCCAGTATAAAATAAAAGGTAACGGAAAATTGCTACCTTATATTTTCATCAAAAACAGGTTATGGAGATGCAAAGGTTTGCAATGCATAACGGTAGTGTATTCCGCATCTGCATACTGAAATATGTCTTTGAAAGTCTCTAATTTGCATGTCGGTAGTAAAAGATTCCGTTTGCTCGTAAACTATGTAATAAGATTTTCTAGTAGTAGGTGTACACACTTGGAAATCAAATGTGTTCGAAAACATAATTAAAAAATTAACGACGTATATAAAATTACGTTGAATGTACATAACAAATGATAAATAGCGGAGATACATATACGTACATGTATATTCGCGCATACATACATACATACATACATACATACGTTAGTTAAGATATTCTTCTTTTGCGATTTGTTAGAGACGCGATGCCAGAGGATGCCATCCAACTTCGTCGCGTTTCGACTTTTCTTTCTTCGCCTTGGCTCTGTCTATTCTCGCTCCGTCCTCCTTTCTCTCGTTTGCTTCCGAGGGAAAACCGGCGCCGTCAGTAAAAAACTAACCGAATAAATATGTCCCGTATTCTTTGCACGGCCATTGTGGTCGAGGCGTCGCGATAAAATACGGGGCCTTTATTATCCTATGAGTTTCAGGCGCGGCGGCGCGACCGGAATAAACTCACGACAACGATAAACTCTCTGCGCAAGACCTATGGTCAGAATAAAATAGCCGGAATCTTCAAGAAGACACCTCTCGCGTGTGTCCGCGTCGAGCTTTTTAATTTTTCAGGCTTCTTGAACGGAGAGACGTATCATATAATGTATTTAAAATCTTTGAAATTTTATAAAGCTAAAATTTGAAATGGAACAAGTATAATTTTAGTATGTATTAAATATATTATTGAATTTAAATGTAGAGATTAGTATATTATTATATAAAGAGACAGTATAAAAGAATATTTCATTTTTTAATAATTGATATATAAAATTAAGTGATAGTTTCATTAAAGTTGACATCATACTTCTTGTAATCGAATAAACAAGCATAAATCATAAAATAACCCCAAAGTGAGCCAAAAACGGCAGGGTTGGACCATAGGTGGCGAACGAGTATTTTGCTAGGTCATACCAAAGGGATGAGAAAAGAGGTATGAGTGAGTGAGTGAGTGAATGAGAGTGAGAGTGAGAGAGAGAAAAAGAGAGGACAGAAAGAGAAAGAGCCAGAGAGAGGGGGAGAGAGAGAGAGAGAGAGAGAGAGAGAGAGAAAGAGAGAGAGAGAGAGAGCAAAGAGAAAGAGAATAGCTGGCAAAAAGGACGATGGAGGAGAGTCGGCCGGGGGTTCTCGTTAATAACCGGACTCGACTTGATTATGGTCGCCATCGGCGGGCGCATCGGCCGCTTTAGCCTCGGCGGTCGCATCGAACGAGGTAGTCGCTAATGGGCCGGATATGGATGAAAAATTATCTCGGCTTAATGCGCGCGCTCGCGCGAGCGCACGGCCGTTTTTCGTTATTACGCGAGCTTTAAGGCTCTGCCGGGAACCAACGCGATACCCGCGCCCTTTGCTTCGGGGCTTTCTTCCTCTTTCGCTCCTTCTCCCTCTTTCTCTTTCTGCCTCTCTCTTTCTCCTCTTTCTATTTATCTGTCTCTCCGACCGTCCAAATTCGTTCCATAATTAAGCGCTTGATTATCGGACTAATCGTACTGGGCGTTTCCAGCGGAACGGTCGGCACAGTTGATTTCCGACGCCCGGGCCGGAATAATTTAATTTATGGCGAGCACTCTTCCCCGCGCCGCACCACCACGTGCCGTTCTGCGCCTAAATGTTTATAACGCCGACGTTGGTTCGTGCGGCCGATAACGTAAACAGAATGATTGATTAACCGTACCGAATCAGTGGTCGCGCGGATGCTCCTTATGCGAAGAAAGCGCGACGGTCACGCGATACCTCGATATTATCGCGGCTCCAAAACTCATTGCATCATTTTAGACAGGCGTCTCGTTTTAATTTAATTTCTATGTAAATTACACTATAGAGTTTTATATACATGTAACTTATTTCGTGTGAAGTTGGCGGAAAAAATGATAACAAAACGGATAACAGCACTTAATTAAAGTAACTTTTCGCTAAACTTGACGCTGTCGTTGACATATATGTCTTATGTAAAAATCACGATATACCGCGGTTGATAATATTAGACGATTTAAAAATGTCTGTTCTCTCATATACGATACGTCAAATCATCGCGGATTTTCATTTCTAGTTCATTAAGCTTAACGTTAAATGAGAGTAAGTACGTAAGTAAATTAATAGAAAATAGATAAATCTTTTTCTAATGAACGGAATTAACAGGTAAGAAATAATCTCTTTTCTGAAATAACGGACATTCGAAATTGAAGCTTAAACTAACATTCCGACAAAATTGGAGAAAAATCACGAACGTGTCGGGTTTTAATTGGTTACGAAGAATAAACGTTCCCGCGAGCCTACGAAGGTAACGCTTTTCGCGAACTATCGAACTCGGAAGAGGTGTTTCGGACCAGCATTCACGATCCCGCGGGAGACACGTGCAGCAGGCAAGATTACACTCGGTAACGCGACTAATCCTTTACTAGCTAGTTACACCAGAAACTTACGCCGCGTGAGAGTCGCAAAAGTTTCGCGGTAGCAAATAATTCGGCGATAGGTAACTTTTGCTAGTGCTGTACGTGTCGGACGCGCTTTTAACGGCCCGAGTTTGCGATGGCGAAGAGAGAACTCACTCTATCCAGTCTGAGAAACAAACGTGATTATTTGCGCAGTGCTTCCGATAACCGTGAGCGAATCGCTCGGCGGAAGTGATCGGCGGAAGTACAGCCGGGTTTTTCAAACACCAGTCGTGTAAATAACGTCGGCTTGTTTTCAATTCATCGAGCAGCTCTCGCGTGCAGCGTGTATCGCTTTCTAATAACAGTAGAGATCGCCAATTACGAGCTATCCAAGTGCAAAGTAAACATACAGGCAAAATAGAATGGAGTTACACACAATAGGAAAATGTGATAATAAAATACAATATCCTAACTGTATCACATATATAAATATATTGCTGATATGTATACATAACGGAAAAAAATATTACTAAAACTGAAGGGTAGTTATTTTATCTCTATATTCAAATCAATCATATATTTTCAACAAATTTCATCAATTTACGTTTCTCCTTGATTTTTTGAAATTTATTGAAATCGTAAAAACTCCAAGATATCACTTTTTAAGATAATGTCCGACGCAAATAATGTTTGTTCAGCATAGAGCATAATTATCCCTTCCGATGCAATCCGATCCCGTCTTACGGTATCTCGAGTTCCCGCTAACCTGCAGCATGGGGCGCGGCGCAATCGAGTTCTGGCCACGATGTTCGAGAGATTACGGGATACTCAATTAGGGGATTCGGTGTCATAGAATTCGAGAGCCCAGGATCAAGAGCTCTTATCGTACGAGTAACTTTGGATTATATAGCCCCGCGCGCCAATTCCGCGCTCCAAGTATTTCGATCGCGCTATCCACAAGATACGGCTCGCGAATGACTTCGAAAGATGTTGCAAGTCGTTGATAACGGGAATGTCGTCTTCGGCCTCCGGAGACGACCAATTGTATGCCTCTCTTTTCGTAATCTGATCATATATATATATATATATATATATATATATATATATATATATGTGTGTGTGTGTGTGTGTGTGTGTGTGTGTGTGTGTGTGCTTAAAACAATGATTATTTCGTTCAATAGATAAAAGATGATTAAATATGTACGATGATAGAAAAAGAGAAAGGTTTTTCATTGTTTATTTTTACTTCCGCCTGTAAAATTGAAAGCTTTTACAAAATTAAATGATTAAACGATACTTGTAGCAGTTCTTTTTCTAATAATTCAGACAATTATTGTTTGAATATAATATTAAAATTTGTTATTTCATTAAACTTTTACACAATATTCTGTAATATCCACTTTTCTTCGCGCAGCGATCTTTGAATCACCAACGCGAGAGGTAAAATGAGCTTGCCGTAATGCCTGATATTGGGCAAAACTGCGAAACATCTGTTCAGAAGAAGCATATGACGCTGGAAAGATTAAACCGTCGGACGCCGATCGCGAAAATTTCGAAGCGATTGGCGAGAGAGCTCCGTGCAAATTCTGACGCAGTCTTATTGATCCGAGAGGAGAAGCGAAATAACGAACGAACGATACGGTGCACAGTTTGTTGCGATTACTCCAGGCTCGTGGCTATTTGTTTTCCATAGCGGTGTAGTAGGTATCGAGCTGGTGGCAGCGTAGAAACAATTTCGCGCGGCGCGGGAGTGACGGCTGAAATATCGCGAGGAATGTCATCTACCGTATATCACCCCGGGTATGAGTAATATTCACGGAAAACTCGAGTCCTTACGAACGACATTCATCGCCCTTCGAAAACGTGCCGCCCGACAAGAATTTTTTCTCGTTCCTGGATGACGGATGATAGAGCCTGTCGGCATAATTAACGATATTCGATCAAGCAAACCTGGCTCGGATCTGTGTCAATCTTTAAATTTTGTTAGTTTTCACCCGAACAACTCCTACTTCTTTTTTTATCAATATATCCATTGCTTATAAAGATGTAAATTGTAAATATTAGTTCAAATCAATTGATTTTTTTTTTTTTTTTTTTTTTTTTTATATATATTGTCTCTAGGAGGAGGCTACATTCTGATTACCATCTTTAATTAATATCCAGAGAAGTGTTCTTACAAACAGCATAAAGTTATCCGATTCTTTCTTCGAAGGATTAAATAAAGTCGAGCGACAGATCATGCTATGTCTGAACAAATTGAATTCGCTTGTGCTTTAAGTCGCATTTGTACAACACGAGACGATAAGCCTTGATAAGCTATCAACAACTCTGAGTATCGCGCTGACCAAGCTTCCCCCAAATCAAATCAAAACTCTCTCGCTATCACTACGTGACGGCGAATTATCGTTCACGAGTATCGCCCTCGAAACTTTCGCGGCACCGTGTTCTAATCCGATGAATCTCGTCACGCGACCTCACCAAGTGTGTCACCGCGGCTGCCTTTTGACCTAGCCTTAAAGCAACTCTTGTCAGGAAAAGCCCTGGATCGTGATTTCCTGGAAGCTCTCGAAGCTCTTGGGAGCTGGTAATCAAGACGTAATTTGGAAACGACGTAATTTCGATGAGATCAATTTTTAACGATACAGATATGCAAAAAACAAAAAGTCTCACGCTGATCGTGGCGCTTTTATCGTCACGGATGAATATAGATGTCATTTTTATGTGTCGACAGTGCCGAGCTTGTCGACGTTACATCAATTTCAAGCCCTACAATAGATTGCGGATCCAAAAGTGCCGCCGCATTCATTCCTGCTCGCATTCAGGATCGTTCAAAAAAGAGGAAAGATCCTCACTCACCGGTCATCGTAGACAAAACCCGCTTGCAGGGTGTTGCAGTAGAGTGCCGTCGCGACGAGGGCGCAGGCTACGGCGAGGATATCCATGTCACATCGTGCCGAGGAGGCTGGCGGCGACAGCGACGTCGACGGCGGCGGCCTCTTAACTTGTTGCACGTCCGCGGGCCTTCCTCCTGCACCACCGCCGCCACCACCAGCACCACCACCACCTCCTCTTCCTCTTGCTCCTCCGCCGCCTCCTTCTTCTCCTCCTCCTCCTCTTCCTCCTCCTCCTCCTCTTCCTCCTCCTCCTCCTCTTCCTCCTCTTCTTCCTCCTCCTCCTCCTCCTCCTCCTCCTCCTCCTCCTCCTCCTTCTCCTTCTCCTCCTCCTCCTCCTCCTCCTCCTTCTCCTCCTCCTCCTCCTCCTCCTCCTCCTCTCCCGCCGCCCCTACGCCTCCGCCTGACGCCGCCGGTTCTTCGCGCGGTGGCTGAGACGTTCGCCGGACGATCGAACGATCGCCGATCTGACGCCGCCTGCCCGGATGACGAGTCCCGCACGGGATGAATGTCGGTGACGCGTCCCCAGATACGATCCAGCAATGAAGCAATTCTCGGCGTCGGACCCAGGTCCCCGATCTCTTCCGGCGCGACCGCGAAACGTCGCTTCACTTTGAGGTCTCACATTAGTCGCTCGCGAGAAGCGTCGCAGATCCAAAGGGTATCACGAAGTCGAGGAGGGATTGATATCTGTCTGACAAAAGGGTGACTCTCTCTCGTCGATCAAGGGAAGGAAGAGATCGCGTAGCCTTGTCCGTAGTAGGACAATTGAAATCGGCCTTGGAGAGCAATTATCGGTTTATGCGACGATGAGTCTTGAGAGACCGCTCACAGTCGCAGTCGGCGCTTTGTTTCCGCCGACGGCAACGTCGCTGCTTGCGTCGGATCCGTTCCAATCATTCACTGACGCACTTTACTCTGGACTTCGTATTCCGTTCCTGGAGGTCGAGAAGAATCACATTGGAAGGAAGACTTCAGGGAGGAAAAGGAAATTCTCCGCCAGGAGGCAAAGCGATTGAACGTTGCGTTCGCCGCCTCTTCTTTATCGGTCAAGGGAGAGGAAATTCGCGTTCTCTCGCGGGTGCTCTACGACGATCCAGGGATCCACGGAGCGCGAGAAGGATACGTCGCTCTTTGGCGATCCTCGAGATCGACGCGCTCGATCGGAGCCCGATTGGTGTCAGACGATGACAGTGGTATTCGCGATGGATAACGCTGTTGACTCGGATCGCCCTAACGGCGACAGCGGCGACGACTACAACAAAATGTTCCCGGCGCGATCGGCACGCGGCGCAACGCATGTTCCGGATGCGGAACGCCAACTGTCGCGCGCCCCCCGAGGACGAGAGCTTTATACGCGGGAGACGGGCATCGATCGGACAGGCGCTTGCGCTCGCCCGCTCTCCTGGTCCTCCTTCTCCACCTCCACCTCATTCTCCTCACACTCCACATCCCCCATCGCCGTTGCTGCCTCCCGACCCACCTTCACCTCCTCCGCCTCCTCGTCCTCATCCTCTCTCGCGCTACGCATCCGCGACCGCTCGCAACGACCACGACCGCGACCGCGGCCAACGGACCGGATTAACCGCAACCCCGGGGACAATGCTGACCGATGGACGTCCTTTTAGAAAATGACACACCGTAAGGGCCGCGCCGTACCGTCGGCGCAGAATGCACGTGGCATGCGGCGGTGTACCGAGAGGATCCGGCGAAATCGAGAATTCGAGAGTTCGGACTTCAGACATTTTGCGCCGGGCAGACGGACCGTGAGGGAATTGTGTCCATTCTCCATTTTCCGCGGGATCGTCAGCGGGGAAACAGAGTTCGTGTGGTCGAGGAAACGTTTAGCTTGGGAACGTAGCCGGGTGCATCCGACGGCGATTGTCGTCTCCCACCTATGTGGCGATTAAGCCGTCCACGATGCAGCGAGGAACAATCGCAGAATAGCGGCAATGTCATCGTAGGAATCGTGGGAGAAACGTTTATTTCAAGAGCCGAGTTCGAAAAAGAATTGGTAATTTTTGAAATAGAATCGATTCTAAGAATACAAAATGCAGTGTACAAACGCGATATTATTTACTACGAAAGGAATAATTTAAGGGACACGTCTCTTGCGCTATTTTCTGAAAGAAACGTAGTTTCTGCATCTTATATAAGCCGCCGATTTTGAAAGTAGGGCAAGTAAAATCCAGAAACCAAGGAAAGTTGGGTAATAAGATGCACGTTTGATGTTTCTGCTTTAGGAAAATTTTCTAAATTTGAGTTACGTTACTTTTAAACAAGGAACCCGTATACCGCGGGTATCATACAAGAGGTAAGCCTCGTAATACCGCCGGTGCAAACTTCCACCTTCCTCGCAGTCTTCTCGCGCTAATGCAAAATTTATTCTCATTGTAACGCTTATAAACATACGACGGTGCATTCGCAAATACGAGTCGCGCATGTCCTAATGCTCATTGAGAATATCGTCATTCCTGGTAGTTTAATTCGTTGGTGGTAATGGCGATTCGTCACCGGAGTACCTACGCGTAATTAATCGTCGGAACCGACGCCATGAAACGCACGTGCATTTATCACGCGTTTATTATAGCACGCGGGCTCTCGTTATTGTGCTAACGCTGGACTTAGACGTTCCTGGGCCGCCATTGTATCGCAAACAAGGGTTTGCACCGCCACCGTAAATGCTTCAATTATTCCGAGCGCGTACAAAACAAAAGTAATTCGCGCTCCGATGAGCCACGATTAAAGATCCCGCGCGATACCGCGGGTTACTCCGAATGCGGTAATTAAGCATTTAAACGCTTAACTCACTCCTACACAAATTACAATACCAGTTAGTGCTATGTACAAACGGGGGACGAAACGGCCGACAGTAACGCTGAGCCAAGAGCGACAATATGAACACGTGACGTCAGCGCTAATTAACTTTACGAATGCGTGTCTCTTTTTATTTCTGCATTAATGTCTTATAATAACATAATGTCTCATAATATAATTTTCTTATTTATAAAATTGATTTATTATTTTTCATTATTAAATATTACATAATAATCGCACAAACAGATACGCACAAGCTTATAAAATCTTTGATACGACATCATATGATTTGCAACGAATCTAATTCTTGGAGGAAGTAAGAATTAAGGATTGCAATTCATCAGACTCAATAAAGCTCAGTGTCCACCCAGATAGCAATTCATTCACGAGAGTAACGACGCCATAGAAATACAAATTAATCGCGCTCGTAACACTCCGCAATTACCCGTCCCGGCGCTTAACTCCTCTAAAGCCAGTCATATGGGTCCGTTGGGTTGACGAGGGGCCGTTCAAGATGCGAGATACAATATCATAGCCCTCCCCCCCGAAACGAAGTTGACAGTAAACAATACCGCTCACGAAAAGGGGAGCAAAGTCGATTGCGTGGGGGGTGCACTACGAGGGACAGGAAACCTTTCGGCCTCCTAGTTGTAGAACATATTGGTGATCTCCTGTAACATTTATAGCACGTGCGATACATAGTGACCACGTTTTCTATTGTCAGATGTTGATATTTTAGTGTTAGTAATTTTAAACTGAAAATTTTGGAAATTTTTGCTATTAATTTCTTTAAAAGTCGATATCACTCTTCATTTCTAAATCAATGTTTTCAATTTTTTCTTTCTTACTAATCATTCTCATTAATTATTATTTTATAATTATTTATTGTAAAGACATTATATATATATTTTATTTTTTATTTTTTGCATATCTTATTTCTTTCTAAATTTGCCATATTTCGATTCTAATTCTAATAAAATACGATGTCAATCTATAACAATATTTCTAAATATTAATCGAAGAATTTTCAATTTTAAAGTATCAATAAAGTATCAATTGATATTAGCAGATATCACAGCATTGCCAGCTATCAAGAATGATACATCGTAATTTGTCTCGCTGACAGATTAAGATAATAAGCTAACGTGAAGCTGTCAAACGCTGCACCATGCCGCGCGTTGTCGGTCGAGTAAAAGCGATCTAGGAAGAATGAGGGGGAGTACCAGACACAATGACCGGCGACCATGCGATCTCGCCGGATGAGCTGCGGGAGACTTATAAGAGCAGCTCGATGTGAGAATTATCGTGCGAACCTGGTTGTCGAGCATGCGCCGGCAATCAGTTTATTTTGCGACGTCATGACGCAAGAAAGAATAAAACAGCCTCTCCATTTGCGCAGTAAATTATAAAAAAAGATAAATTCATAAATCAACAAAACATTTTTTTTAATTAATTCAAAAATATATTTTTAACTGTCTTCGAGTTTCTGCAATGATTGTTCCATATATCGTACGGATATCATTGCTATCAATTATACTCATTTTTCATTCTTTTGAAACATTAATGAACGAAATTGATACGATTTCTTCAGTTATCAATTATTTGCACTTTCAGGTCAGACATTTTTGAGATACGTACGTTGAAATACGTACATACGTACTGTATATATACACAAGCTCACAGTTTAGTAATGATTTCTGCACATGGTGACGTGTGCCGGCTATTATCCTCTCAAACTCATTGCTCGCAACGGGAGAGGTCGGCACTTCCGCTGTGTCGGTTTATCGCGCTCTAACAATATATATAGGTTCGATCGCACTTCCTGGGAATATTCTACAATTCAATTCACATTTTAATGAAATTTCTTCTATCTATCTATTAATATCATTCTACAATAATTGCACATTACATTTTGAATGTACTATTGCCTGCAAAGACAATCCGAATGCAGGACAAATGCGTCGCACGGAGTTCTCCCTTACAACGATACGCCTGAAATTTCGATTTACTATTTCATAACATTATGTTAATTATGTCGCATCACTTCAATGTCATTAGCGCAAGCAGTATTAGCTTAAATAATTAATTTCATAATGTTAATTTTGCATTAAATAGCATATGATATATGTATAATCCGTTAACATAGCGAAATAATAAACGTTGTGTAACAATAAATTAATCAAAGTAGGTCAGTAATAGTTAAAGAATTGAATATATAGTATAGAATTCATATTGATATAACGAAAGTTTTATAATTCATTTTTCATTCAAATACATTTTTAGTTTAGTTTAATTTATTGCTTTTTGACAAAACGGCGATATGAAATTATATGAAAACGAGATACGTAAACACAATTTATATAAATTTTTGCGAGAAATAACCGAAAAAGCCACATTTTAACTTTAAATAAGAAATTATGAGTCTGACTTATTGCACTTAGAGTGAAATTACTCGTAGACGGAATAGCGAACGTGCGACGTCCGCCACGAGAATTTGCACTCAGGCCACGTGAGCGCAGTCAGAAAGTCGTTAATTCGTGGACACAACGTATCACGCTCGGCGTACGTTCCACGCATGCGAGCCCGAACTATTGTCTCCGAAAATACGTGCCGAGATAGAGTTGCTGTGAATTTAAATCCAAACGTGGCGGCCAGCGTTCTACGCGAGATGAGACATCGTGTTACAACCAGATTACATCGTAACAGAAGCGCAATAACGATACTCCTGCGCCTTCCATCCCTTCAGCGCGCTAACACACGCAGAGAATGCTCCTTGCAAACGAAATCTTATTTTAACTTAGAATTTCATTATAGAATCGCGAGAAAAGGAGAAGGTGATGTTCGGTAAAATTTTCGTTAAAGAAAGATTAAGTGCGATTTAATAAAAGAACTCTCTCTCTCTCTCTCTCTCTCTCTCTCTCTCTCTCTCTCTCTCTCTCTCTCTCTCTCTCTCTCTCTCTCTCTCTCTCTCTCTCTCTCTCTCTCTCTCTCTCTCTCTCTCTCTCTCTCTCTCTCTCTCTCTCTCTCTCTCTCTCTCTCTCTCTCTCTCCTCTCTCTCTCTCTCTCTCTCTCTCTCTCTCTCTCTCTGCCCCCCCTCTCTCTCTCTCTCTCTCTCTCAATGACGGGAAGCGCGAAAAACTGGTGGGTCGTCAATTTTCCTGAGAATGTTGGATAAACGAAGATGAATAGTGCTGCAATTGATAAGCTAACACTATGACACGCGAGTCCGCCGGCGCGAACTTTTCATTTTCGACATAAACGTCGAACGCGAGGCAACCTGAAACGCCAATCAAATCCACGCGTTTGACGTTCTGTGTTGAAGCTATTATATACTCCTGTAACAACACCCCAAGCCCTCCACCTTCGGGTCGAATACGTTTTAATCATCGAATTGCTCCGGCAAACGAAAAAGATTGGCTCGTAACTGGCGCGAAGGGCCCGCTGATTGTCGAGCTCTATCCGCGTATTTTCGCCATGGAAACGACCGTAGCGAGAACGCTTCGTGGCTCGTTCATCGCCATCGAAACTACCGCGTTATCCGGGACCAGAAACCCGCCTGATACCGCCTGGTGCTGAGCGCCGCGCACAAAAAAAATCCCGCGCCGTTACTCTTGTATGTGCATACACTCCCCACATCGTTACAACTACACCTCTCTCTATCTCTTTCTATCTCTCTCTATCTCTTTCTCTCCCTTCTTCTCTTTTTTCCTCGACAACGCGCGAGTCCTTGATACAACTGGAGCATCCAATAATTCGTGCTGTTTCTCGAGCACGTGTACACATCGAGAGTTACGCGTATGCACACAATTTTCAGAAGCGTCGACGGGGCAATTTTTTTAATTTAAAATAGCAAACATTCACTGGGATGTTGAAATAAAAAAAAAAAAAAAACATTTACCACTTTTTTTCAACACTTCCGATTTTCCGCTTTAATTTAAAACGACGATTATCGCGAGTAGCGAATATATTCATCGACCTGCATTTTCCATTTTTCACGATGCCATTTGGTAACATTACATTAGTTATCTCCGGAAACATTGTGCCGTTGCCCTCAGACATGAACAACGACAGCGATGTTTCATGACGCGCAACATTCGCGGGTTAACAATCGGTATCGCGAGCAGATTCAGCGCGTTAGTCTGTCTACGCGTTTTTGACGCGGTTGCGAATGTTTCGCAAGAGTGATTTGTGGCGATTGTAGCCCCTGCTGCAATCAAATCGATAAGCAAATACGATTTCTGGTTTAGCGGCCCGCTGGTTTTGAGAATGCGTGTCGCGAAACGAGCGATCGCGCGGAATTCTCGAGCGACGGTGGTTTCCAAATGGGACGTTTCCGGGGATTTCCTAAATTGCGCCGACGAGCAGAATTGGTAGGAAAAATGAACGGGAAAGAGCATTAAATTCTCTCTGTATTGTATGTGCGCTGTGCACAGTTGATCATTCCTCCATTATTTTATGTAACACCACGTAAAAAAAAGTTTATTAAATTAAAAGTTTATTAAATTAAAATTTAAATTTGTTCGTTTCTTTTATTACGTAGAGAACATAATATTTTGACAAACGTTAAACAACAGATTTATCAACACAAAATAAATATAATTTTCCGCTTGATAATTAACAATTATTATTGTTATGTAAACATCATATTTGTATATTTTCACGTAAAAAAGCGTAGAAATTTATATCAAGAGAGTATTAAATATTATATATCATGAACTTGAGAATTAAAATATTTTTGCAATCGTTATTTTGTTTGTAAGAGATTTATATCAGAATATTAAATAAATATTATAAGATACTATATCGGGATTAATTATTCCTCTCAACTAGCAATTTTTGAATAAGGACGCAGTTGAGCATTAAAGCGTTAAGAGTCGCATTAACATACATAAAGATACCAGCAATCCGCGTTTCCGTTCCATCCCGACAATTCATCGCGACTTTCTGCGCACTCATCGGCATCAGGGTCGTCGTCCTACGACATTCTCTGAACGAACACCTTTCGTCATTCCTCCGGCGCGCGGTTACAGCGTCGGTCGTGACTCGACGACGTCGACGTCGACGTCGACGTCGACGTCAAAGATATAGAACTGACGCGAACGAACGAACGAAGGAACGAACGAACGAGCAAGCACTCGAAGTCGGTGCAAATCGCCATAAACGAGGCGACTTCGGTACTTTCACCTCACGTTTCCAATTTGTGTTCGAGCGTCTCGTGCTTGCGCGCTTAGCTTGACAGATGGACGCGTTGTACGGACGACGATATGCCGACCGCATACACCGTAACGTTAGGCAACTGCGACAAGGCGCACATACATTTAGTTCAGTGACATAAAAGATACTTGAAGCTCTAGGTACAATGCGGAAAATAAATGGACTGTTATTTGACTTTCGTCAAATTTAATTTTCTAAATCTTTTTGTACACGCGTTCTGTAAAAAAAAAGTAGAATTGTCTTCCTTCTCTCGTATTTTTCTATCAAAATGCTCGAAAGAAAATATATATCTAAAATATAAATAATAAAAATAATTGTAATCTAAACACGTTATGTCATTAATATTAATTGGTCACCTTGTGTCTTAACGAAAGACCAACAGGTAGCGTGCTTTGCAGTTCGCGACCTTCGATACCTTACGAGAAATTAGATACGGTGCAAGGGACCACGAGGAATGGGTGCTCGCAACGTGGAAGTGACAACTTTCCGCGAGACGGACGAAACTCCGGAGATAGTTGGGCAATTATTCGCTCACCCTAAGGCGAGACGAATTCGTGCCCCCGGCGACAGGGAAACACGGACCGTCACCGTGAGAATTTGACGCAGTTCGTCCATAGTTTCAACCGGTAATGCTATAATGCTGTGACACAGCGGAGTTTTCCAGAGTGCAATCATGAAGGGAAGTAGAAGGAGGAAATTGTAAACTCCGTTAATGCCTGGGCACACGCGTGACAATGGCAAAAATATTAATTAAGTAAAAACGATGATGTGTTATCGGAATTAAAGCGAGAGTATAATGCTCACAGCGCGCCGCGAATAAAATTCCGTTATAAATGAATTCGCAATTTGGTCGTCGCTCTACCTCGTCGAATGCATCTATTACAATAAATAAATCGATCAATCTCCCTGTAAAAAAAAAAGAGGTGCGCGCTCTATACCGTTAATGCTGGAACTGTCAGCGGACGGACGAGAAATCTCGCCGCGAGGCTATTTTTGAAATTCTTCTAAAATTGACATTCGCCGATGGAAAATTCATTCGCAGGTGCTACCGTGTGTCAAAACGCACGACAGCTGAAGGCACGCGCGCACTCGCGCGTAACCTTGCGGACGGCTGATACTCGATAGTTGAAAATTAATTCATGAGAGCCGCACTACATCGATACGTTTGACGTTCTCGAGTGCTCGAGTCGCTTCGATAAAGTTATGACGTACCAAATACCTTATATATATATAGATATATAAAAGAGTATTAGATAATTCATTGCTCTTCTTCTTCGCGTTTCTTTAAAAAATTCAATTTAAAACATTAATATGTCATTCATTAAACTATCTATTCTTATAAATACGCGATCAAATCCTTTTAACTCTTAAATTCTTTTAACTCTTAAATTCATTTCATTGAATTATTTCATAATTTGTAACGTAATTTTAGATAATTATGTTAGATATTAAGATGACAACATCACAATAATTATCGCGGAATTAGCGCGAATTAAATAACATTGTCTCGCGTATATCCGCACAGTATATTTGCGAGGTGTCAGTGCGAAATACCTTACGCACGATTTTCACGTCCGAAGGTGTGCGAGAGAATAATGTGTCTCAAAATTAATTCGGTTATCGTCCGGCGCACCATGCGCGCACCGCGCGCAGCAGGCGATATCGTCCTCATTACGGTTAAAGGGTTAATTAATTTCCTGCCGAAATTTAATTAATCGAACGACCAAAATTTATTTGCCGCTCGCCGCGACCACCAAACGCCACCGTTATTGGATCGGTCGGTTAGTTCGGCGACCTAAACGCCTTATTAGATTTAAAGCGACACCAGGGCCCGAAGCCGGGGGAATTGCTCGCCTGTGGCACGGCGCGGATTTACAGCAATTAAAACATCGCGTCGATCTGTCGCGTTGCCGCGTACACGACGAACACTCGCCTGATCGCAAAGATAACGAGGAGACAATGGTAAAATATCCACGGGTGATATGATTTCGCGTGATGACGGTTTCCTCAACGAGAAGAAGCTCCGAGGCTCCATTCCGTTAATCGTGTGGTTGAAAATTCCGTACAAGGCCACGAGATCCTTTCTTTCCCCTCTCTTGCCCGCAGCACCCACGGCTTCGTAACAGCCGGTCCGCCGAAACTCCAACGGGAAAGTGAAGCTCCAACTGGGAGGAAAGCTGTGGCCACGCTGTTGCGGATCGGCGGGAAAAGTGGCGAGAGAATGAGAGAGAGAGAGAGAGAGAGAAACAAATTACAGTAAAGTAGAACGCGATTGATCCCGTGTTATTGGACTTTATATATAATAAACGTGAAGTGATTAGGTAATTAGTTAAATAGTTCGACAATATGTTAAAAATAATGCGAGGACAAAATAAATTAAAAGAAATTTAAAAGAAATAAAGAAAAGTTTCATAATTCGTTTGTCCGATACTTCTGAGTCTGTGCCATGTAATTACGCAACTACATTTTGATAAAGCATTCTTGATGCAAGTTTTGTTTTATATATATTTGTTCTATATATATATATATATATATATATATATATATATATATATATACGTTAATAAAATTCATTTTTTATAAGTATCATTTTTCTTAATAATTGATTTGTGTAATTGATTTTATACTTTCACGAAATTTCTTTGATCGTTTCGCGAAAACCGTTCGAGTTGTTCTAACATCGTGATCGATTACGGGTGTAAACTACAACTCGAGTTAGCTTTTGCGCTCCTCATATTGTAACAGAATATCGCGCTTCACCTCTTCTCATTAGGCAAGTTAATAAATTTTACGTACTTCCGCATCGTTGGTGAACTGTTAAGTGCAATTATACCAGAAGAATGTAGGTTTAATTCAAGGAAATTTAAATTATAGTTCATCACACAATAAACTTATTTTGAATATGTGGTGAAACATAATTCTTAATGAGTATAATAATGAAAATAACATTTAAATTTAAGGATTATATGTAAGCATTTATCTTGCCCTGATACGTAGAAAATGAGAGATGTATTATGACTTGCTATTTTTTATAAAATTAATTTAATAATAATAATGAAAAATGTAATTATTTGAATAGTCTGTTCGGCCTATAAAGAAATATACACTTGTAAATACTAAGAAACAGAAATTATAAAGAAAGAAAAATGATCAAAATGAAATATGGAGAATAAAATATGGAGAAGATAAAAGTGCAAGAATAGAAGATAGCAAGAATAGAAGAATATAATATAATTATAAGAGCAACGAGAATATTAGGAAATTTTTAAAAAATATAAAATAAAATTTTGTGAATATTTCACTGTGCTTTACATATTCACGCATATCGTGAATGATTAAATTCAACGAGTAAAGGATGTGAGAAACTACAAAAGATATATCTGATCATGATTGTGATTCTAGTGGGGCAATTAATTTGGCGAAACGGCAAATTATATAGTGAAAATTGTAAATTACAACATCGGTTAAGTACCGCGTTATTAGGCGCTTGGAAATGCGAGCGACAAGAGGATCTGAAGAAAGGACGACGACATTAACGAAGGTGGAGAAAACCGACGGGCAAAAGGGCTGCATCGAAGGGTTAAACGGGAAGAAGGCGAGGGAGAAGAACGACGAGTGCAATGAAAGAGGAGAGATAGAGAAGAGACTGGAGGCAAACCCAAGGAGAGAAAAGCTCGGGGCAATGGCGCGACTTGTTGAGCACTATCTGTCGCCGTGTGTCTCTACTCTTCCGTCCTCTCTCGCTGCCACCCGTAAAAACCCGTATCTTCCTGACGTACTTGCAGCACGCCGTGTCACCGTAGAAGCAGTCAACGAAGATGCTGTGATAAAATGCTGCTGCAGAACTCGAATAGCCGAGCGGCAAAAAGGGATAAGCGCGTTCACCCGCGCGAGTCTCGGTCGGGAAATGCGTTTCGCTTTTTTTTTTTTTATCCCTCAACGCTCACTGTCGTTTGACGCCGACCGCGTTATCGTTAACGAATTGGCACATCATCGAGTCGACATGAAGCGTGTTATCACGGAGCGCGCAACGGCAAAGATTTTGTTATCATTCGACAACATGCACGCGTGCGGGAGAATATAGATGAAGAGTGAAACAACGACACATATAATCCAGAGATCGAACACCGATCTATGACACAACGGATCAAGGAGATTCATTATTTAATTGTCGATTTATTTTATTATTTAACGATGCACTGAAGGTAGATCAACATTACTTAGTTGTTGTATGTGGAAAAATTTAAACATTGTACATCGGTTTTGTTTGCCGATAAAACGGTGGAAATTTTTCATAGCGGTATTTCTGAAAGGGATGACGCGGGATGGAAAATGTCAATATTGCTGCCGGATTCGACAGCAATATTTTTATTGGTTAAAGTTAAAGGGTCGCTAAATAAACTCGTGTTTTTGTTCAAAAATATCATTAGAAAAATGTTCCATTTGTCCACGGAAAACGTTGGTTTGGTTAAATTATATTTTTCAAATAGCCGGATCAAATTGGAAAAACGCGTATGATGTTACATAACAGTAACGGTAAAAAAATATATCTATTTACATAATATTTAGTTTTGTATGCAATGCGAGTTTTGAAAAATGAGAATATCAATAATCCATATGGTATGGTATCGATTGTTATTCTCGTAAACGCTAATAACAAAAGCTGCGAAAAAAATTACGGGCGCTTACGTATTTTTATGGATATTATTTTGTCTTTCATTTTTCATCAGCGTTTCTCATGCGTTTCTAGTAGGGCTATCCGTTGAATCCACCAGTAAAGCCCTCATTCTTTCGTTATATCGCGAGCAGCAAATAGAGAACGGCATGATCTCCGTACGATTTGTCACCGCGTCTTAACGTCCCTTTCTATTATCCGTGGCTTTGTTTCTCATTTCTTTTCCGGACGAATGAATGTTCCGGACACGATAGACCAGCCGGCGGAGATAATCCGAGTGAAATGCGCTCGGAGCTATTTTCAGTTTCAGTAACGCTTTGATAGCGGCTGCTCGAAATATGGATAAGGGGCAGAACTGGCCGCCGCGCGCGTTGGTCTTAACTACTGACCACCCTATTTCAGCCTGGCTTCTATCCTGCCGCGTAATGTTACGCGAGGTAGAAACAGTTGTTATATGCTCAAGTATCATGCCTGTGTTTGCACATCGTACGTTATCACTTTGTGTAACACGTTTGAATGTCATTAGCGCGCCAAACTTTGGGGCAAAAATACCGCTCTTATTATTACTTAGGAAGCAAGAAGGATATTATGCCATTACGAAAGCTAAATTGTCTTTCTAATTTTATACTTTTATAATATGAAGTGTAAGGATATATATATATATATATATATATATATATATATACATGGTTTTACATAACGCTCCATAGTACGCAAGCTAAGAATAATTAAAAAACTGTTTAAAAAAATTTTTCAAAAGATATTTTGTGCTATAATTAATGAGATTGTACGTTTGCTGATTAAACAAATTTGCTACTATGTTTAAAATATTTACATCGACTTAGCAACATCGTATTAGCAACAGTAACAAATCTTTGCAATGTAGTATCAAATATGTTTACATCAGAGCATGAAGTATAATTTTAGTAATATTAACTGTAACATAAACTATTTTATTTCCTTGTTATAATATTTACTTTTATTTTCACAATGATTAATATTTCAAATAATTCACGTTTCCCGTACGCCAAAGATTTTCGTTGTAATATCTAATCAGAAATGACATGATCTCAATTGAAACGATAAACAAAGCAGCACAAAACATGACACTGTATTACAAATTTCTAGTGTATCGGAAAAATCAATTTTGTTCGAGAATCGGATGAACTGGATTTCCAGCGTCGCTTCGTTTCGTGCTCTGCCAGTGGCTCTCTCTAACGCCAGAACGTACAATTTATAAACTATTCAGAGACAGCCGTGATAGCCGCGAGATAAAGCGCAACGCAGTCGACCGCAACATCCGCGGTAATATATTATTGCTTAGACTGCGCGGGTACTTTTCACAACACGCTAGCAGATTGATAGTTTATATAGAACGAATGAATTGTTATATTACAGACTATCATACACACATTATATCGTCACTTATCCAGGAAAACCGACTTTTAATGATTGACAAAATGTCCACTTTTCCTATAATTATATAATTAATTTACACAAATTTTAAAATAAAAAAATATCTTATATCTATATTATTTTATCCAAATCATAAAAATGTATTTTGCGTATTATAAATGGCTTCAATGATCATTCCATAGCCAATGTTCGATGCATCTGTTTTAGCCATAATAATGGAAGAAAAGTCCATTTCGTCATAATAGCGAAAATACGAAACAAGTTAAGCTAACAAAAGTGCGGGTAAAGTCTACCCACGTACGTAGATAGGAGATATATACGAGGGTTCCTTTTACTCGGCGGAGATTCGATATGGCCCGCGCACTAAAGTCATTTCTTACGTGTGCAACGTGCGCCGATAATGGTCAACGTGCGCGCACGCTACACGCTCTAGATAGAGTGTAGCCCTCAGCCACTCAGCCTGACGGCACTTGAGGTCTCGTCGAGTTACCCGTGAGTGGCGGATGTCATTTCAATCCGCTATTCGATTACGTCGGGGCTCGCCTTACCTTGCCCGCCGCGAGTTCTCTCGTTAACTAGTTGCTCTTTCCGACGAAACACGCCGCGCCGACTTACACTTACGCGTGTACTCTCGCGCCGGTGAATATAAGTTTCACGCGAGACGACTCGAATAGTAATACGGTTTCTTCAGAAGAAGGAGAATGCGAATCGTGCCGTACGTGATATTGGTGCGAAACGCTGAGATATAATGTAGATGTAATGTAAACCAGGAGGACTAATTTTGCGGAAGAACGAAAGGAGGACATTTCAAATTCTCTGTCTGCGTTCTCTCTCTCTCTCTCTCTCTCTCTCTCTCTCTCTCTCTCTCTCTCTTCTCTAAATCAGGTTATAAATAATTGCAAATACAAATGCAAAATGGATTAATACGACTTTTGTAATCGCCAAGAAAATGTTCCGACGAGTACGTCCGTGTTACTAGTTATGTAACTTAAGAAATGACTCGCTTCCGCATTTGCTGGCTTCTCTTTGTTTACCCGTTTACGTATTTACTTAATGAGAGCGTGCGTAAACAGTTGCAAACAGCGCGCGCGACGGATACAGATCTCGAGGGAGCGAGCGAACGAGCGAGCGAGCCACGTCATCCAAAATTCTCTAATATCGAGCTTAATTAGTGGATGTTTCCCTTTCTACCCGAGTTACGGCGTGTCCACGCACGTGACTGACGTCAAGGGTGCCCTAACCGCATCCACTTCACTCTGTGCTCAATGCTCCTTCTTGCCCCTTTCTCTCCCACTACTCGCTCCCTCTTTGCCTACCCGTCTATCTGAACCTGGCAGGTTCCACCAACGAGTACGTGTCAGGGACTATAGGATCCTTCGACCCATTAGTGTCCATGCATACCGATCCAGGGATCGAGTGCCACCGTACAGAGCCACTCGGTTCCGCAAATGAGCCTGTCGTGTTCCGAATAATACGAAGCGCAATATTCGTCCTGTCGCGATAGATCATGCCGCTTGCGCGCGCACGCGCGCGCGGTTGCACCCTTAGATCCTACCCTCACGTTAGACCGCGTGTTCCCGTTCATCTTCCATAGTATCCTGTGTTTCCGAGATTACAAAAGAAGATAGATATGTCCGGGTAAACGGTAACACGTATGCGGCTCCTTTAGAGAGTACATCGTGTTTCTCATGTTTCTCTTCGATATCTGGGCGGGATAAAGCGTCCGCGAAAGACGCGAGCCGCAAAATACGCGGCGCGAAATGGAAGGTCCTTTGTTCATTAATGCGGCTTTATCCACGGTAACGGTGGCGAATATCGAGCCCGTTAATCGATACGAGGCAAAACCGCGAATTTACCTACACACGTCCAAACCCGTATACGGCGCGTCCCGCGAATCCATTAAAACTTCGCGGACTGTTTCTGAACGCTGCATCAAACGAAGGCATATCATAGTACACGTGGCAGTTATTGGAATAGAATAACGCACGCTCGCATATATTCTACAAATATTTTTTTTCGCTACAGATGTAACTCACTTTTAATGAGTTAGCACAAGTCATATATCATTTCCGTAAAAAAGATAGAATTTTTAAAGAAATATTTAAAGAAGATGAAAAAGGGAGCGCATAATTTAATTAAGAGAAAATCTAATTTACAAATAAGACAATATTGTTCATATGAGCTTTCTCTTTCGTTTAAAAATATCAGATCTAATTTCCGAGAAGTAGGTTTTGTCTGCCTCGTTATATAAATATAAAATTTTCATAATTATTTCATTCTCGTGTGAAGGAAATATTTTTCTACTCTAATATTTTTACTCTATTTCATATATTCCTACCTTCTACTCTCTGTTCGCGTATCTAAAGAAGAAAAATGAGTGCCGTAACTGCGCGGCCGCATCGTAAAAGCAAAGAGTTCATCCGCGGAGATCGTATCAGCTAGCATATTTGGTTCGCGGGTTGCGCTATGCTATATGTTCACGTCGGCCATCCGCGCGCATTCTTCGACCTAAGCTGCTGGCCGGAAGCTGCGGCCCGCTGAGGCCTGAGAGTACGCTTAAGTAACGTTCGGTTCGTGACGCTTCACGACCGTGCACGTCGCTAGATCGGATCGCGAGCGGCCACCACGCGTCCTCCGCCGTCCCGGAATGCGATTCCCTAACCGTTTACGACTAGCGTACCCAACGCACGTACGATGTACGTGACGCGCGTATCCTCGCCATCCCCTTCCATCCAACAGTACTGGCTTTAAGGGGTAGAATCGAGAGGGTTCGTTCTCATGTTATTAAAAAAGCTTAATCTAATTCATATTATTTGCTACCCACATAGGCAATAAATATTAATGTGATAAAGACTGTTTAGTTAAAAAATATACAAAGGCGATTAATATCGACAGGTGTAAATATATAAATTAATAAAGAGTTAGTGTTTCAGAAAATAAATGTTTTTTTACGTGAAAATGAAACTGGAATTATATATATAGTGTGCGTTGCATAAATATTTCTAATAATATTAATATTTTTTTTTAGTACGATTGTGTTTCGTTCAGGGTGCTGATATATATAAAGCCGAGGGTGACTTTTTCCCTTGGCGAGTTTTCCGAATCGGCTACAACGTGCACGAGTCATTTGCTACGTTCGGCGAGATACGAGATTTGGAGAGAGCAGGAGAAGTAGGAGAAAGCGGGAGAAAGCGCGACATCCCGACCAGCCGGTGCGTGAAAAATCACGCCCCTTTTATAAGGATACGCAGATTTCTCCCGGACGGTTCGTCATTTTTGCGAGATGGCAGGGGGTGGCATATGGTTTGGAGGAAATCGGGTATGCTGTCATCGCGGTCGTCGTCATTCTCGCATATCGATATTCTCTCATAATGGTGGATTTCCTCATATCTTAAACTTAACACGAAAAATATCTCAGGTATGCTAAATTCTATTTGAAGTAAAGCAATTCTCAAATCGTGCGCCAGAAAAGATAGCACTTTATCAAATTCCTACCATGTAAAACCTATTTTCACATAATAAGCGTAGATAAGTGATAGAATAAGTGACAGGATACGATATTTCGTATGTCACTTTTTTATATTAAATCGATTCGAATAAATGCAAAAGAAATTTCGTTATATATGATATTAGTTATTTTATAAGAGATATAAAATTCCAGAGAAACGTATAATTGTCGATTGAAAATATTATATTTCAACTCCTAAGAAGGCTTCATATTTAGAACATTAGATATAGATTTAACAGGAAAGTTCAAAGCGTTTGCGTACACACTGCGGAGCTGTGAATAATGTGCCTTTCGCGAGAGAGTTTAAATAACTGATACGGTAGAATGTGAGGTTGTAATTTTAATCGAATAACACGAGAACAACAACGACTGCATAATTCAAAGGTTATCTGCTTCTGAAGCTTGCAGCCCGAAGCTTCGGAGCTAATTCAATTTTGCGTTGTTGTAGACGTAACTTTTCGGCGTGCACTAAAACGTGCCCCGAAGCAACAATTTTCCTGTTGAATTCCATCGCTATCGATATGGCGAAAGACAGCGTATGCATATCGATATTAACTGACAGATATCGACGTGACGGCATTACTGCACCCTCGCATTTATGAAACTTTGATCTACGTAATTTTAGAAGTGGCAGACGCGATCGATCATACTGCTAAGCAATGTAAACGGCCTCGAGACAGTTTGCTCGAAATATCGAATAATAGATTGCCGCCTTCTTGTCTGCCTCTGTCGTTCTTATTATACTTGTCTTATATCTCACTTGCAATAATGCGGAACAGCGATAAAAGTAAAACATTTCGTATCATAATTAAACTAAGTGTGATAATTCTCGATTTTAATCGTAATAATAAATTGTCTGATCATAGATAAAGAACTGTTTTCTCATAAATAATATTAAATTCCTGAATTTTTGGATATCTTACGTTTTTTTGATAAAAAATTATTTGGATCATATTTATTAAAAATTATATTTATATAATTATATTTATACGTATTTGCTTCTCTATGGCCATGAATTTTTTTCTAATATTTTGTATCATTTTTGGGTAAAATGGATCTTAAATCAATAAGCTGTAAGCCGATGTATTTTACATTTGGATCAAAATCTATCTTTAAATTTAAAAGTTCCGAGAGTCCGTGCAGCTCTTCACGAAGCTTGCGACAGGTGGGAAGCCACCGAGAATCCTCTTCGCGCGGCGTAACATGACACCGACTTCGTTACGCCGATAATCCCCAGGGGAATCGGTGCAGGAGGTAACGTCGGCGTTCGAAGGCGGTAGACCCTTCCGTCGAGAAAATTACACTCTGAACTAATATATCACACAACTAAAGTTTCTCTCTTAAACGCACACTAGGAAGCGGGAAGGAACTGTTAATAATTCTAATCGGACGTGCCTACGTGTAACGGGTGACTCCATAATTGCTCCATTATGGGGTGGCGGAGATAATTGATCCTGGCGATATCCCGAGTACACGGACTTTTGGCATGCGATGAGGCATGGCGCCGCCATGTAATTTGCCGTGGGTCTCCGCGGCCTTGGGATCGGAAGAGGCGGAGGTTCGATCTTCGCGCAGCTTCCGGAATAGCTCTCGTCGAGAGCGAGATAGGGGAGCAATCTATACGTCATTCCGCAGGCCGGGGCGGATCCAGCGCCGGCAGCATCGCGACGCGTCGCGACGCTCCTTCACTCGCGAGGGTGTTTCGTATTAACGACGCGCGCGCCCGGCCAAGAGCGATAGGGCGTAAGCCGTGAAATATTGAAATGGGATTTTCCCATCCACGAAGAACGAGAGAGAAAAAGATTGGCTTAGGTCGTCTCTCTCTCTTCTTGTGAATGACAACGTCGATAGCAACGACGACTGTGTCGTCGGCACGTACGCGGAAAATGGGAATATAATGCGGATCGAATGAACTGGAAGCTCGTCGACCGCGTGACGTGATTGAGATTTTCCCGTAACATAAATGTATCAACAGTCGTATCAGTCGGCAGTTTTACAATCTTATTGTTCAATCAATTGGCCTTCGTCAGCATTTGATAAAATCTTTTCTTCTTATCGAATATTATTCTTATTTAGGAAATAAAGAGCAATAATTTTATTTTTCCTATTTAAAAAAAAAAAACGTTTCTTTTAAAATTTGAATGATTAATGTAAATATATCACAAAATTGAAACTGGAGTTTGCAGTACAATTGCGATAATAAAGAAGGAATGAAGAGGATAAGAGATGAGAAAGATTCAGAGCGAACAATTCGCGAATCCGTGTTGGCGTTGAGTGCCCAAATACGCGGCGCGTGGTCAAGTAATTAATTTCTGATGACCGGTCCGATTGACATACCTTTGACCGCGTAACGCATGTCCTGAGCAAATTACACGTGTTCGATTGTTACAAAGAACCTATGTTTGGACCGGCATAATTAATGCTGATACGTCGCTGTGAGAGACCGCGGTTTTGGCGATCGGACATTGTTTATTCAAAAACAAGCATCGTTTAGAAATACGTTCGCAATAAAACAAATATAACGTACCATGTGCATTGATTTATGAAACGCGAATATCTCGGCGATTGATCGATGTTTCCATATTGTTTGACTAAGCGCCGAAAATTTACCTACTTTAGAGATATACTGACCAAATACAAACTCGTCAATATATATTCAATATTGCTAGTGCATAGTGCGGAAAAGATTTTCTGAAAAGTATAGATTGCATTGGAAGTGTTCCAACAATTTTTAGCAGTAAATAATTATTTCTAGCTGCTTGATAACCAAAAAATTTCAACATCACCGTATGACGACGAATTCGTTCAATTAGTTCAATATTGGTCCGATAAATTACTTCAATGATTTAACGACGCTTTTACTTTAGCATTCTACAATCTTGTCTTTTGTTTGTACGACGAAATAAATTTGTTTGACACAAAATAGATTTATCCGTATATATTATCGCTTTCAAAGCGATCGATATTTTTCGCGCCATTATCATGGCTCGTGCGGATTCCCGGCTGCGCTTATCACTGCTACGCATCGTCGCGTCACAGACGAAGCGCCCTATCGGATCGGCAAGCGGCAGGCCGTATCAGAACGATCATCAGAATTGCCAGCTCGCGTAATTCGCGTAATTGCGGTTCGCGACCACAACGAGCGGCACGGCGAATAATTCACGCGCGAACAGGTCAAGTTTTATCCCGGTCGATTCGACCGAATCCTCCCGTTTGCGTCCTTCGCCGTCCCACAACGTTTTCGATAATACACCAGACTTGATTTAACATGCCATTCATCGCCGCGGGTCACCAGGTCTCGTTCTTGATGAGATATGTTGTTAAAGAGTATTACACTTTTAAATAAGTTGAAAACCCAAGCAGCGAATTAAAAGCAAATTAAAAGGATGTGATAAATTTTTTATCTTCAATCGTAGTGCAATACAATAATATCTGGTTTACCGCTGGATTTTTTAACTCGTAAATGTTGCTCTAGATTTACAATAACTATATTTCTTAATTTAAAAGAAACAAAATATTCATACATAAAATTTTTTTAAAAAAGTCATGTTTAATCTTAAAATAATACGAATCTATTAAAAACTGGAAATTCGATATAGCAAGCAGAGAGATATTGTACGTTACAAGTTTTTCAAGCTTATTTTTCAAAGATGCAAAGTATTATTAATTTGAATTTTTTTTTTCGTGGAACGATGGTTTCGAATAAGCTCACCGAAGCAGCTGTTTTTGCCGAAGAGCTCCTCCCCCACCCTCGTTTTGAAATAAACCATTTCGATGTTTAAATCTGACCTCGCACTAAACTGAGCCGCGCGTCGTTGAAGAGAACTCGCCGGTTGGCGCGGTTCTCTCGCCCTTGATTCGTGCCGACTCGGTGTAGCGCGGGGCGGCGTGGGGTGGCGCGAGAGTAAAACGCAAAGTTATTCCGCCGCCTTGCCAAATAGGCGATCTAAATGCGCTCAACCGACCAGAAGAGGTAATACGTTACCGGTTATTGCCGGCGGCAGCATCTTGCCGAGAGCAACCCTCTCTCGAAATCGCCCGGATGGTTGGTGCCGCGGGGGTTGGACGGCGGCAAGGGCACCCGGAAAATGGTAATGCACGCAGCCAGTCGCGGTCCTCGATATCGCGTCGATTTCGCGGTTGGAGAACGCGTGTGCGAAATTAACCGCGCGACTTTCGGCACGATTGGATGGAATGGGAAATCTTTCGGTCGAGAGCGATCGCGCCGCTATTCCCTCTCGATCGATAAATCGTCCGAAGGTCGCGAGAGCCGAATTGGCACCGATCTCGAGATTGTTAACTCCACTCGGCATTAAATCCTCACGACCGATGAGCATCGATGGTGTATAACGGCGCTTTCCGGTCGAAGATGGAGTGGGAATGCGCACATTTGAATGCCGAATAGAACTAAATCTTCATTTTATTCTCTCTGCTGCTGCTGCGGAATTGCCGAGTGTGCGACTATATTTCTTATCGTATTGGTTGAGTGTTATTTATTCTAATATATAGGTTCCATAATATACATGTAATAAGAGAAATAATTTCTAAAATACTATACGATATTATTTATAAAACTATTATATAATTTAAAAAATACTTTTAGAGAAATCGAATGAAATAACTTAACTGGTTAGCGTAACGATATTCTATTGATCGCCGTCGTATTTCGGTATTGTTGCATTTGTCGGGCAAGTTTGACGCTTCAAAAATGAGATTTCGATATCGGTTTTGTTCAACTCTTGGAGTTCGCATGCTTTTCTATCACGTCAGCGAGGATCGTCTCGAACTGAAGCGACAAAGAGTCACCGATTTTTTTCCCCTACTGCGCTTCTGCGAGAGCATACTGCGAAGTTCGCTCGTCGATACGGGAAGTTTGCCGATCGTTGGCGGAAGTCAAAAAGCGTCGCGTTGAAACTCGAACGGAATGGAAGCCGTTTTCCGAACTTTCTGACAAAAACGATTAAGCGTTGTAAACAACGGCTCGGGATGGCGGCGGGAGAGAGGCGATGCTACGCGACCGCGATGTACCGCGATGATATTTCTCGGGCGCGCGGTTCGCTATTTGTCAGGAGATGGATGTTAATAGATACCACGGCCCCGGCGAGAAATATCGAAACTTGGTAGAAAACTTACGGGGGCGACCGTAAATTCTCAAATAACCGGGAGAAAACTACGCCGCGAACTGCGCGCGGCGTCCCGCCCACCACCCACATCTCGAGAATGTCAACGCGCGGAAAATTCTAGCCGGTTTCCAGCGATAACTGGCTCGAGGAGCCAGAAGACGCCGCTGCGTGACTATTAATAAAAACTTCGCAATTGCGATATAAACTTTACGTTGCACGACAGAGAAACATTTATCTTCCTCCGTTGTTTGCTGTCGGTAAGTTAAACGAATCGAACGAGCAAAATGAAGAATATCAGGAGAAATAATTGAGGATTGAAATTGCTTCATGATCAATAACGCGTATTAAAGATTTTATTCGTCGAAGTACGAAGAAAAGATTCGTATATATGAAGAAAGCATAAAAAAATATAAATCTTTCAAAGAATTTTAATTTCTCCCAATTAAATCGTTATAGCGGCAAAATAAAGATGGAGAGGCTCGTTAGGTCGGAATGTTGTTGCAAAGCACTTTCTATGGTCCGGTCACGTCGCCGGTAATGCGGTTTTAGGGCCACATTGTGCACCGTTGAGATCAGCTGCGATTTCTATCGGTCGCGCACATCTGTCGCTTGTAAGGGAAGTGTACGTGTGTCGACGATAGTTCACGTCGCATAATAGGAACTAAGGCACACACGTAACACGGCGGTACAAAAACGTACAACAGCAAAGGCGAATTACATCGCGGTGGTGACAAGGACAACGATAAGGTGTTTAATTAATTTTCTCGCGAAGTATTCGCTATAGCGCCAAATCAAATAGTTGAAAGTTCATTTGTTCTTCAGCACGTCGTCTCTTAAGATACAATCTGCTATTTCGAACGACCACGTGAAAGCATTGTGTTGTTAAAAAAAACAAAGAAGGAACACGTTCAAATTTAATGAAAAATATATATAAATTGTTGGAACGGTAAAGAAAATACAAGGAAATATCAAATTAATTTCTCTGCATAAATATTGACGAAACTCGTATGATGAGAAAACAATACAAGAAAATAAATAAAACAAGAAATAATACAAGAAAACTGTTTTCAATTTATCAATGATGTATGTTATCAACGATGCATGTATTTCACATTCAAGCCGATTGATATAACTAAAACAACATCAAAAGCTGCGTTTCGATTTCCTGTTCCAAAATTCAGCAACTCTCCACGATCAAATTCATATTTATTGAATGCTATTAGCAAAAAGAGAATACGAAAATAGTTTTACTAACGCGTGATAAAATTTGTACAATTTCTCCATAAATATTTCATAGATCAACCACAGTATATTCTTAAATCAGTAATCTACGTTTAATTAAATGATTCCCAAATTAGATAAAAAATACACAACTTCCGTCATTATTTCAATTATCGACAATATGTCTGTAAGAATATTTTATAAGTTTATTAGCGTGATAGAAGAAAATTTAAAAGGCAAAAAATTTTTATTTCCTTCATACAATGAATTCTTATATTATATTGATTTATCACGATAACTATAACAAAATTTATAGAGTTACAAAGTTGCAATAAAATTTTTCATATTTGTCTTAATAATAATTTGAACTGAATTTTAGCTATAATATTTAATAACAGAGAGAGCTGTTTGTAACCATTTTCCGTAAAGTCACATATCACGAAAGACCTAAGGCTCTAACTATGATCGAAGTTAGAACGGTTGAATACAATATTCTCTCGCGGTGAGGTGCGGCGAGACGCGACAATTCCCGGCGACAATCTCCGAGTTGGGATTCGGTCAAGAAAGTCAGCCTTCAGTTTCATCCATTCAGTGGGATGCGGGACGGTCCGCAGGAAAATCATGTCGCATAGCGAAAGACGGCAGGATGGCGAGAGCGGACATCGATCGGTCGCAGGGCCGTCTTCGTCGGTGGGCGCGATTCGACGAGGCGTGTTGCCGCCCCGCGTATTCATATTCATATTTCAAAACTCGCACCCTACGGCCCATTGTGCCGCTGAATACGCTATGCAGAATGCGTCGCCTGGCGTATAACGTTGCGGCGCTGCGAACTACCGCCTCCTGAATTAGTAATGGCACGTTGACAACGGCCGCTCTCGCGGCGATGCGGTTCCGCTCGATGTCGAGCTCGCGCGTCGCGGCCGCGCCGCTCAGATGTGTATCGCGAGAAGCGCAATTTGCTCCAGATATTAATTCACGTAATGGATCGCTCGTTAACGCACGAGGCTAGTCCTGAATGTATTCACACAGACACATATCCATCGCTTGAATAGGTATACTTCATAAAAAATCCATCTGTCTGGGCTCTATAATCCAAGAGGGAATTTATACAAACCCACATACACCGGTCATTTAGATGAAGAATAGTACAACTGTGCGCTTGGCCATTTGTCATATGGCCATTTGTCCCCCTCAATTTCTAAATTAAAACAAGCATAAACACGAGAGATTTGAAATTAGAAAATACGTGGTATAGTTTATAAATTACATTGTAAGAAAAGATAACGACGATCTGTATACCTGCTACCTGTTTTATAAAATAGATATAAAGATAGTTACATTTGTACTTTTCTAGATTATTAAATATGTTTATAAAATATAATACTTTACTCTATCTCAATTTTCTAATTTATGATATAATGACGATAAAATATATTACGCACTATAATTTGAACGTAATCTATCAGTTTCCATAATTAAGTCATTATTCACTGTTTTATCCGTACACCAACATTTTCAAATACTTTTTCAAATACTATTTTACTACATGTATAAACATATATTTTCAAACATACATAGGCAAAAAAGATTCTTCAATAGATGACCGGCGGGTATTTCAGGCGAAAGAGAGTTCCCGGAGAACAAGCGTAGCGAACAGAACGTTGCTGCCGGAAAGTTCGCGTTACATAATTAAATCGGACCGAAATCGTGTGCGAAACTTGAACTGGTTACACGTACGTGCACATCTTCTCTCGCGGGCGTAACCGAGAAATGCAGAGAATGAAAGAGAAGGGAAAGGAGCAGAGAGAGAGAGAGAGAGAGAGAGAGAGAGGGGGGGAGAATGAGGGAGAGAATATACGACGGTGCTAACGAGGCTCCGAGGATCGAATCAAGACCGAATCTCCGCCGCTGATTGACCAGGGCGGAACCCGGAGCGGTAGAAGGCTAATTAGCTACCCGGATCTTCGTACGTGACCCGACAACGGGATCCCGAGACGCGGCGATTATGGTTGCCCTGAGCGTCTTAATTTCGATCCAGCGCTCCGCAGAAGGGAGGAGGCATTATATCCTACGACTACGACGTCGGTCAAAATCCTCTTTGAATGCGCCAGTCCGCTTCTCACCGACGCGACGCGACGTCACTTCCCTTTTCTCTGCCGAGCATTCGCGTTTAGAAATTCAGAGCCGCCCGGTGGCTGCCCGAAATGATAATTAGGCTGAAACTTGGCGACGCGGCAATTAGCGCGCTCCCACGCGCGCGACTTACACAGATGAATGTACAAGATATACCGAAAGCAAACCAAACTTAATGTTTTAATGATAAACTCGGAGTCACCTTTTTCATAATTAACGCCAAAAGCAAAAGCAATTTCTGAATTATAGTCAATTGAAGATGTAAGATCTTCTGCAAATATTAATGTTTGCTGAAAAAATCGAACTACGTTACTTTCATAAATTTTAATTTAAGCTTCCGCGGAGATATATAATGTTGGATATTCAAAGTTTGAAATAAATAAAAAATTCTCTCTCACATTTTCTAGAAAAAGAGACTGATTCAAAATTTGAAAAAAATATATTATTGAAATATAAGTATTTTTTTGATGAAAAAATAGTTTGATAACATATTTATTTTCTTTTAGAAATTATATTAAATAAAAGAGAATAATAAGAATAAACGATATAAATAAAATGAAATATATATAAAAACATTGAAATAAAATATTTTAATGTTTCCCAGATTAATTGTTATAATATTTACTAGAAAAGAGAACATATTAAGGTCTGAGTACGTGCGTGCAGAAATAATTACTATGAAGATAATGTCGATATACACGCCGCGGAATTTAATCGCGTAGTGGTTTATTAGTTTATTAACTCTACGCGAGTGAAATGTATTTCAGAAAGGAATTTATATGGAGTAACTGGCAGAGTTATTAAACATTTAATAACGTTTGACGTTATATGCGGGCGTGATTTAATAATCGTTAGTCTGCACATACAATAAAAATCGACTTGAAATTGATCAAAGAAAGGGCGGATGAAAGGAATGATGACTGTTCTCTTGTATAACTCTTTTAATGGCATCAAAAGATTTAATTTTACACGAGCGTCGTCCTGTTTTTATAGCAAGACACTGAACCGCTTTATTACACTCAAGATATCTCGCGAACGCCATTATTAATTATACGGGGACGACCATTCGTACGGGCGCTAATTGCCATGAGATTAACAATAAACAATAAAACTGCGGTCAGTAGCAGTGTTACGTATACAAACATCTGCAAAGCCGAAACATCGGAAACTTGGTTGCTGCTTGTCGTTCCGAGGCGGGTCATCTGTCACTCATTCGAAAGCCATGTGACACGTGCCAAATAATTACGCTAATTGAAACGCGAATACACACCAGCGTAATCGTCTGCGGTAATTAGTGGAGTAATTTCACGGTATTATCTCATTTATGATCGCGGTAATCGCGCGAACGCGTACGCTTTCGCGTAATGCAAAACGTGCTATCAGGGTTGCGGCGCGTTAGACATCCTTCGTTTAATCCCAAGCCGGCGGCTAATTACAGGCAGTCTTACTGATTAAATTACAGGGCGCCTATCGCATGGCCGTCTCCTGACTCCGAAAAGGACACAGAACGCCGCGATAATCTTTGCGCCGCAATGAGGAAGAACACCACGAATAAAATCGATCAAGAATAATAATAACATGGATGTTAAATGTAATGTCTACAAAATATTTTTTAACATACAAAAACAAAATATCACAAAAATAAAAAAGAAATAATAACAGATATTATAATAATAATAAAAATTTGTTACTACTAATTATCATGTGAAGTAAAAAAAAAAAAATTATCAATTACATTCAAAAATAATGCGATGCCATATACATTTTTGTTTAATATTAATGAAACCGTTTAAAAAATTTCATGCGAAATTTCTTGAAATTATATTTGCATATTTTATTCTATTAAACTATCAAATTTGCTTATTCGCACCACATGAAAATGTCTTGAGAGAGACGTATATCATGTTCGTCAGTTGAAAGAACGAAATTTCACGTTTCCCTCTCGGAGTCACAGTCGCCTCACATGAAACTCGAAACGCTTAATTAACTCATTTATCATCATCCGCAGCGCGGGACTAGGACGACCGCGAAATAAGCCTGGTGGATGGAACCGCTTGCTTGCGTGCATGCTTGCATGCGTGCGTGTGGTTGCGGCGTGCGCACGCAGCAACGCACGCACGCGGTTGCTCGGCGTCGGATGAACACGCTCGCACACGCGTTCGCGTGGACAACTTCGACTCGGTCGACGAAAGTGGTATAATTACCGGGAGAGTGTAGCCTGTGTGCGCAAATTTGACTGGGTGCGTACGACTCGTTGAATCCAATTCAACTGGTTGAAATATAACGCCCGTCGATTATTGCCTGTCGTATTGTATATATACCTTTACCATCGCGTTATTAGTTGGAGACGTTAGAAAGCTTGAGAGATAGGAAAAAAAGAGAAACAGGATAATTTTATTACTTAAATTCTATGAATTTTATAATTTAATTAACTCATGTCACAATATTAGATCCGTTTTATAAATTACATCTGTCCTGATTTGTTACTATAATTATTTGTTGCTTCAATGTACGGTAGAAAAAAGCAGAACTTTAAAACGTTTTGTCATATATTTATGAGTTTTATTATATTTTATTTGTGTTTCTTCTTTCTTTAAATCAATATTCATATATTAAGTTTTATTATACAATTTCCCTGTTGCCTCTTCAAATTGGTAGGTTTAGAATTAACCGGTCGCGTTTTACTGTATCGAAAATCAATTCTCGCGCATTTGCGGCATCGCATGGAGAAATGATAAAGATAATGAAGCGGGTTCCGATACCGGGAGACCTGGGTGCGCACGGAGACGAATCAACATGGACAGTGTTTGACTGCAGGGAAATTAACGACCTGACCCGTATATATCCATTCGGTAGTTTGAATCGACGATGAAGTAGAGCTTGGCTAATTACCTCCGCACTCCACATAGAAAGAGATTGCTTGAACGTCACCCAACGTCGTACAACATGTGACATTCATATCTCTCGAATTTTGAGAAATTTTATGCTCGTTAGTCCTTGAATCCAATTCAACAATTTTGCGTGAAAATAAGTCCATATTGCTAAATTTTGCTTTCTGCCAAATTTTGAAGAAGATATAAATAAAAAAAGCAAAAAAAAAAAACAATTTAAAGCTTCGGATGTAATTTTTCTTAAATGGTAAATTTTAATTTGTGACCGTAATTCACAGTTAGATCCAGGAAAAAGTTTGGACTTCGAGAGTTTAAACTTCAGATTCTTTTCGTTAATCTTTATTAAGCGGATTAGATCATTCTCCGAGAGGAGAAGCTCTCGAGACAGGCGATGCATCGATAGCCGAAGCGAAAAGAAAGTCCGTCGCTACTCACTTTCCAAATTCCACGAAACTTTTCCGCGAGAGCAATTCTTCTTGAGCGCAGCATGGCAAAAAGTAGAGAGCCCTCGAGTGCCCCAATGATCAATCGGTTTGTCACGTCACCGTGTGCCCACGTACTTCTCGAATGTTTGCAAAATAGATGCGTTCTTTCTCGATGAGCGAAAGAGAGAGAAAGAGAGATTCGATCAACGTAATAATTCGATCGCCGCCGGGTTGAAAAAATACCACGTACGACGAGAATGATCGACGTTCGTTGGGGTTTATGCGGGGATCGGAAGCGAACTCTCCCTCGATTTAACGAGATAATTTGATCGATCTCTCGTCGTGCACACCGGTGCATTTACGTTTCTGCTGCCTGCAGGCATTCCATGTACAAACCGTATCCTACACCGTCATTCATACTTAAACGATATTATGTGTTTGAGAAACACATTATTCCTCCTCTGATTTAACATTATAAAATAACAATCTTTTGCATCAGGCATTTATTATTTTATTTACTTTAGAAACAATGCGCGTCGCGTTACAAACATTTGATGCTTTAATTAAAAGGAACGATCTTTTACACCTATTATATTTTATATCCATATTATTTTTTTTAAACTATTTACGTATCATTTTTTATACGACATATAATTTTTTCAGATCAGTCTCGCAAATCACGTTTGCTTCGGTGAAATCTCGACAGAGATTTGATCCAGAGTGATTCGAGTTAGCTTCATGTGAACGATACTTTAATCGGCCTAATAGGCGACGCGCGTTTACACGAAAGCCTCTTCCGAATCTACACAATCGAGTGCTGTCCGCAACGTTCCGCCCTCGGTATACCGGCGTTGGGAAACGCAACCAATGGAACACGCACGCTCTATATTATCGCGATCGTCGTACGGTTGCGCGACCAATTCCGATCGACCGATCCGACCTGGCCCGACGTGACGGCGAAATAATTTACGGATAATGAGGACGCTACGTGGTGCCCGGGCAGACTTCCCGCCAGCGGTACCCAGTTAACCGACTGATTGCGAACGGCCGGACGCGGACGTGATCGACCGCGAAACGTGCTGAAAAATTATCCCGAAGTGATGCCACTGAGATAATATCGTGGCCGTTATTGCCGTGAGTGCTATTTAGAAAGTTGCTTTTTAGAAAGATAAGCCAATTTAGAATACGATCCCGATTTCTTAAATTATCGCATGCCGTATGTTTATAGATATCGTAATAACAATATTTTTATATCTATTCCTTAAATGTCACATCTGTGTTCTTTAAGTGTTTCTTTAAATGCACGGAAAGTCCAGTGCAGTCCAAAAGTGCTGTTATGTATTATCGTTATGTATTATAAGGCTTTTTCTACTTACAGAAATTTCGCAGTAGTAAAAAGAACATTTGTGCCAGACTTCGGTAGAAAAATCGATCCACTGATGAAATTACATGTATACGTTTCTCTTAACTCCTCCCATATTGCTCTAATGAGTGGATAGACTTTACAAATAAATTAGAAACAATTTTCAAATATTTACATCTTTATTATTAAAATATTACTTTATTTTACTGATAGTTTTGAAATCATGTAAACAGAAGTGCAGGGATATCCGAGTGATTAATTTTTACTGTTACAAAAGCATATAAAAATGATAATAAGGATATAAAGGAAATATGTTACTGTAGTTCAACCAGAAACTAAGCTACCTACGGTGCAGAAAGTGACAATAACCGCGTAAGATGCGAACGTTTACCACCATCCTTAAGAGCGGGCCGGATGTTGTAAAACGTTTATGCACACGCCTTATATCTCATATTTCCTCGTGAACATCCGGCCACCGGAATCTGATATAGCTCGAGATAAAAGCTTATTATCGAAAAAGCACAACTGGTATGCGAAATTGCTTCACGTAGGTTTGCTTCGCTTATAACAGCCAGATACATCGCTTATTTAGTTATTGCAAATTATAAATATCCTATTTTAACAAAATAGGAGTTTATCCTATATTACAAAGGAACGTAAACGAAAAGAAAATTATATTGCTTTATATGAATTATAAAAAATTTTTATATGCTTACTATTTCTTGGGACTTAAAAAAGTCATAGTTACACTTAAAAAATATATAAAATTTTTAAAATTATATATAATTTAAAAGGATAATTTAAAAGGAAAGAATATTTTCCGAATTAGCATTATATTATTTGAAAATAATTGTGTGATTATAAATAAAATAAAATATTCCAAAAATGATCATTAAAAAGATAATTTCGTTTAAACAACGTCCAGTTTCTTTTTCTTTTTCTTTCTTTCTTTTTTGTTTTCTTCTGATATATGATACTGCAAAATTTGTAACCAATACGATCGAAGCTGCGTTACAGTAAAGGCATTACACGGCAAGAGAATCTTATTAGAAACTCCAGACAGCTTGATATCGATTCCGCATCAATTTGCATTCGTGATGATTCGGGAGAAACTATTCGACCGCTTGTTACCTCATTGCAGGGATATATCGAGAGTGCAGAAGTGTCGGTCGCAGGGAAAATTGTCAATAAGATCTATTACTATCATGACGTCTTTATTACCATCACCATTCTCTCGCATCCACTCCACCGAAACTAGCTTTCACAATAAAAAAAAAGTCTTGACACATAAAATAAATTTTTATAAAATAAATTTTTCCCAAGTTCTTTCCAAAGCACGCACAATATGTTTTTAACCATTTACATCTTAATGACGATAACTATATGTATAAGACAATTCATGCGACAGTATTCAACTGGAATGGATTCAAATTTTGCAAAATAATTCATAAATTCCTATTTTATATTAATTTAAAGGATTTTCATCATGCAAAAAATTGTGGAAAAATGCTGTATAAATAGAGAGTTGAATATATTATACGAATAGTTAAAAGTCACGTTTAATATATTATAGATTTAACAAAATTTTAATAGCAAAACTTAAAGGAGATTTTATTTCCTCTTGAAAATCTCATTAAGTTTATAGTAGCACTCTTTTCTAATAAACTTTTAATTAATTTTGTGATTCCTTTATCATATTATTAAAATATTATTGTTATTTTAACGATCTCATTTACAATTCAGATTACTTTGCATTTTTAACATGACTACTAGAAAAAGTTATAACTTTAATCAAGTTTAATAGGAGAAATAAAATAAAAGTAAAAAAAATTGATATTATTTGGATTTTTTGTTTCACAAGATCAAGAGAACACCGAGTATTGCGCATCCTAACACAAGACACTTTGCGCAAGACAGGTGGAGGTCAAAGATTTTTTCCTTCGAAAACTTGTATATCGACGAAATTCCTCATGACCTCACGGTGGCGGACGAGGATGCTCGAGTACATATATTATGTATAGTATTCGCACGTTCTCGCGAAAATAATCTAGATCGACGTTATCGGCCACCTTTCCAGCCTCAAGCGATGGCCGCGTTGAGAACATAGTATATGAGAGAGCCGCGTGCCGCTGAGTTATCGTACATTTGTCGAGGGTATATACGTGTACAGTACCGTATGGGACGAATCTCGCGTGACGTTCGGCGTATCTCGGGGAAAATATTGCATTCCACTGCCAATTGTCTACTTTTCGGTATGCGTTTACAATCTCGCCCGCGTGCGCGGAGAAATTCGTAAAATTGAACGGAGGCCCGCAGCGGTTTGCCACGCGTATGCCAATTCGTGGTTGCGTAACGTTTTTGTGTCCGAATAAATGCCACTCTGATGACTATTGATCATGGTCGGAAAACCAAAATGAATACGAAAGAAATATCCATAGTGTTCGATTCTCGCGTCTTTTTTTGTATTTTAATAGAACCTCTTATCTCATGTTCATAATTCTGTAGAACTGATATTATCAATGAGAATTGTAATATTTTTATATATTGTAATATTTTATATCTTTTAAGATTTATTATTATATATTATCATTTATCATTATATATTATTTATTTTACCTATCTTTTTTTGCTAGAGCTTCTAGATAATATTATATTTAACTGTTAATTACAATTGTGATTATCTGAATAATACAACAACGTAAATGCCAAAAATATAAATAAATAGAAGAAAATTTGTATTTAAAACTGCATTGATATTGCTCAATCAGCCTTTTAAGATAAGTTATAAATGTCTGATAAGAAAGATCATATGCAACGATATCTTAGAAATTATACTATCACGAACTCGGTGGCAACACGCCTACACCGTATCCAAATTTCCGAGACGCGAAGTGATCTTTCATTTCCCGGTAAGGATTAAATCGATTCGACTATCATCAACAGGACAATATTTATTCAGAACGTAATATAAGGAAGCAACACCGTCGGACCTAGTGACGAACGTATTTATTGCCGGTCATAGCGAGTCATGCTCGCGACAATCTCCGGACAAGTGGTGGCGAAACGAGGGGAGGTGAACGGCTACGGCGATGCCATGAGGGAGCGCGATATATATTTTCGGTGGCGCGGAAGGCTACGGCCTATCTCGCGGAAATGGTATTTTCGAGGCCCGACGTTCCCGGAAAGCAATAATACCGAAAGCAGTTTTAATAAAGGCTCAGCCACGATATATCGCGGCCATGCCTCACACTCCCATCTGTCCGCCTCTACCACGTACATCGCCATGCCCCGCCGGTCCTATCGTCCATTCTTCCGCAACCCCCTCAGCAACCCCTTTCATTTCGGAACGATCGTGTGTCAGGACACACCCTCCGGTCGCCACCGTTCCCTTTCTCTCTATATCGCTCGTCGATACGTGAATATTTTTTTCCATGACTCTCTCTCCCTCCCTCCCTCCCTCCCTCTCCCAACTGCTTTATCTCTTTCTTTTTCTAACGCGAACATACGATCGTATCAGATTGCGGGCGCGTTTGCGTTAAGGGGGCAATATTTCTCGACGGATCCGCTTCATTATTTTAACGAATGCGATCCAATCGCCAGCCGCGATCCATTTTAATCTCGCGCGGCTCCACTTGAGATGGTTCCATCGCAACTTAGCTCTTACTTTTAATAGATGTCATCAAAACCTCAAGTTTTCTTTATTTGAGATAAGACTTAACACACAAATGCTAAACTTTAAAAAAATAAATACTAATTAGATTCTATGTAACTCTAATAAATGAATGGCATACAAAAATGTAACTTTATAATATACTTTCATCTAATAAAAAACAACGGAAAAATAAAAAATTAGTACAAATACAAAAAAATACAAAATTACAGAATGACTATTTAAGGATTTATACTCGATAAAAGGTGGAGGTAAAAATTAATGGAAATGTTATTTCTTTGCATTCAATTAAATAAATTAATTTTCAATAAATAACTAATTAACAATTTAGACTCAAGATATATTTAAACATAGAAATAGGTATTTAAAGCATTTCTCAGTCAAGGCTGAATCTTAGAAACTGATACTAATTTTTTCAATTTATGCTAATTAATAATATGCCATAATAATATATTGCCCATTATCATCAACTATGCGCTATACTTTTATAAACTTGAAATACATGCAAATCAAAACCAGAAATACAAATTTTCCCCTAATAAATCGATAATCAATTTAATAAGATTTAATTGTTAATATCAGTTAACTTCATGACTTTTAATTTTTGACATTGAAATAATCATTATTTTATTCTATTTGGCTTTCAACAGCTGTGTGATTCAATTTAGCAATTATTTTCAATCTGCCCATTTTTATTAAATTAGTGAAACAAGATTATACAAAAATAAAGATATATAGAGATAATGATCTAAATATAGAGATTGAAATTAATCTTTTTTCAAGTTTAAATCTGCTTTAATTAATCATATTATTTATGATTCATGTACACGTACAATTTATGAAAATTATTTAGTTTGCAATTGAAAATGGTGTCATAAAAACGTGTTAATGTTTTGATGTTTAAACAACCATCATTCTACTTGATTTAGTTTCTAGTGTCTGTGCAACCCAATTGCACAATTGGTTTCAATCCGCGCGTTTTCGCTACTAGCGTCGAAGTAATAACGCGAGACTAGCTGCGAGGACTCCAACGGAATAAAGGATTAGTTCTGTGTCTCTCGCCGTGAGAGCGAGGATCTGCATTAAGTGCTTAAAAAAAAAAAAAAAAGAAGAAAAAATTAATCCCCGTAAAGTCAGTCTAGAGAAAAAAGGGCGCACGCAGGAAAACCGTGGGATTAAACTGGCGGAAGATATACTGCGTAGTCGTCGTTACAGACGTAATAGCGAGGCTCGAGAGTTCAGCGGAACCGCGTAATAACTTTTTTATGGAAACGGAAACGTTAACGGAAACGTTATGACTTCGTGTGACGACATGAGCATCGTCCCGTGTATCTTATAAATACAGACACAAACGCGGAACAGAAATTTTGAAAATATTGGAGATATGTAAAAAAAGATATTCCCAAAGCAATATGTAAGTTAAAACTTTTCATAGGAATTTTTGAAGGAAATCAATTAGTTTTGTCAAAAATTTTTTTCAGAGATAGATTTTTTATTCCAAATAAAAAGAAAAGAAAAGTTTAGCTTTCGAGGAGGCTTCAATTAGCGGTTCTCCGTTAAATACCACTATTCCGAAGTGCTGAATAAGTATCGCTTAATCGGCTTAAGGAGGAGGACACCATCGTCGCAAGGGCGGTAACACAAATTACACCGCGATGCGATTTCCCTTCTCACTTTCTCTGGCGAATCTCTTCGGCCACGCTCCTTAATTTCCTGTTCGCCTGCATATTTGTATACAAACGACTCCGACCGTAGTCTATACTGGAGCGCGAGGAGCGTCTCCACGCCAGCAACCTGTACCGATAACGACGCCGATGCTTGTTCACCATCACCGCCAGGGAGACTTGCCGCCGGCACCGACGCCCTCGGATCTAAATTGGAATCTGTCCGATCCCGCAACGGCAGTACCGCTCTCCTCTACAGGAAGAGCGTCTCGAAAGGTCCATGCGATTGCTACGTTGGGCCATCTCGTGACGAAAGAAACGCCACGGCCCAACATAATACTCCGCAAGGGATAACACTATAAAAAAAGCTCTAAAAATGATACGAGTGACAATAACGAGAAATGAACTGCTCAGAAGTATGGTTAAAAATAGACTTTCTTGTGATATAAAGTTCTTTAGATATTAACAAATATTAAAAAAAAAAATCCAAGAAATCGCAAGTCCAGAAAAAAAATAATTAAATAGTAAGATAATTGTCGGTTCTTTTAAGAATATAAAGAATAAATCTCTTAAAAAATTTTTATATATAGAATATATTACTTTTAATTTGATCAACGAAATTGATCAACGAAATAGTTATTAAAGATTGTATTTATCTCCTTCCTCGACTTTCGTGACATACGAATATTTTTAATTGTGTGCAAGGAGATCACACCCGTGTAGCCGTGTCTATTTAATAGAGCTCGATGATTCCACAAACTGTATGAGCGCGAAATATTGCGCGAATCGTTCCCGTATCACCGTCCGCGTGACGGGCAACGATGTTTCGACTATTGATATCGGGTGTGACGCGATGCTGCAGTCAGCCAAGGCTCGGTTGCATCGCAAAACTCGATCCTACCGGAACTTTTTTTTACGATACAGCAGGATGGAGATGTAAAACGTTGATATTTCCGCGATCGCGATGGCAGCAGTGAGCGCAGAATTCGGCTGATTTATCGAGATGACAACGCAATACATAGTCCCGAAAACATCGACTTTTCGATGCACGCGCACCGTGTCGTTGGACTGTGATTGGAAAAGATTGCGACGTTATTTCATTTGTTATCCGCGTATCGAGCGAGAGCAATGCTCCCTGTTTTAATTTGCTTTCGATCTCTAGTTATTTTAGATACGTTTCTGATTTCCGTCATTATGTTACCGCAGAAAACATAGATTTTCTTCCTTTATAATAATTTTCTCGCTGCATTTCTCGCCAATATTTAAAATATAAATTCATTTTCAACTGTTCGTAGTTGATGAACAAGACGATATTTCGTGTGAAAATGTATCCTACACATCTAAACTATGCAAGAAGCTCGGAACGTTAACCTGTTGCGAAGCGGAGTGCGGTATTGCTTTAAAAACTTAATAAGTTAGTAAGTTTGGAGCAAAGCTTTATTTTCAGCCGCAAAAATATGAAGTGCGCGTTTGTGTAATCCGCCTAAAATTCAATTTTCCACGAGGTACTTTTCCTTTAGAATCGCAACCATGTAATAACGTAGTAAGAATACGGGCGATAACCGGGTTTTCTATTCTGCGGCGGGCTTACGCGGTAATACACGCGTAAGATACGTAACATCAGGAGATTTTTTGGCAAAACAACAAATCTGTTCGACGACAATAACGTACTATATTGTCGAGAATTATGTGGAATCGTCCTCGCTTGTATTTCCGAAAGGCGATCCTTTAATAAGAATTCGAAAGGCGATCCTTTAATGAAAATTAATAAAAAATAACGTCAAAGCTCAATTGTGCGCAGCGCCACATTTTTCACCGTGACGCAATATGCAATTTCGCGTCTTTCTTTGTGAGATTGTCACGATTACGAAAGCGCCTGTTTTCTACCGAGACATGGCGAGTCCAATCGGAAATATCGAGAACGATATTTTGCAACCTCTTTTCCCAGATTCCAATTCTCTCGGAGTAGCGCGAACGAACCAAGTCGAGTGTCTGGATGGTAAAACGTAAGCTACAAGCAGTACTTATGTTTCACGAGCAGCTGCGTTGTCGACGAATTTGCCGCGACAGTTTTATAATGCAGATTACAGCGAGTGAACCTTCCGTCACGCGATCCTGGACGGCCATTTTGTCGGGGCCGAGACGGCCGCAGTTGTAATTAACTCAACTCGCTCGTGGCTCTAATGTTATTTTATCGGCAAAGAAAGAAAGAGCCGCCAGTTCCTCTTCTTTATACGGGCGCATTCTCGGCTCGGATGTGCCATGGTTTCTTTCCTTGCCTTTCACATTCTTCGGCTTCCCTTCCTTCATCGGCTTCCCGCTCGGTGGCGTCGGCAAATCTTTCTCAATTTCTTCGGAATCCTTTACCCGGCAGAACGAGATTGGAGCGAAGAGGGAGGGGAAGACGGAAAATGAGGAGCGCGCGGTAAATCACGCGGGCAAGGTGGAGGCCGTCGAGAGGGCAAAGGACGAGATGGATAGACAGGTAACAAAAGGAAGAAAGAAAGAGAGTGAGTGAGGCGGAGAAAATGGCCGGTTGAAATCAGTGACGGATTTCTCAATTTCTTAGTAGACGCACGGAGTGCGTATTTTAAATCCCGAATTTAATATGGAAAAATAAAAAAATATATTTGTACACGAGAGAAAAATAATAAAGATCAAAATTAAATAACAAAAATCATAATATTTTTATAAAAACATTCTGTTGATACTTGCTTACATATTTTTTTTGTTTGCTGCTATTACACATATGTCTATTAGTCTTACAATAATTATAATTAGAATAAAATAATATTATTATAACATTATTTTATTTTAATACAAATTATCTTTTTCAATCTATAATTGAGACTTAAAATGACTTTCTCATGCCACGCTGCGAAAATGGCAGAAAGTCAAGAATTGTTACCCCAGTTTTTCTGGTATCTCACAGTATCATAATTCCGCCACAGACATTGCTAAAAACGTAATGGACTTGTAGCGATTATTATCGATCATGTACTCCGCACTTAGGGTTTATCTCGCGATGTTCGAAATCGAAGGGAGAGAGGTGAATTTAAGATCGAGGTTGAAACGAAGAGACCGAAGAAAACTAGTTGGATAAGGGAAAGAAGTCGCCGCGGGGATGTATTCCCGTAGTTGAGCTCGAGCAGTACGATTTACTCGCGATTCAAGGAGTGCGCGCGAAAGAGCAATAAGTGCTCTTCAATGTCAAAAATCAATGTTCACGAGCAAGCTACTGCGATGTATAAAGTGTCCTGAGATATTAAAAAATATTAAGAATCAAATTAGAAGAATTGCGCTTACGTTAGTGTTTAAGATTTTGAGAATCTTTTAAATTAAGCTTAAATAACTGCAAATAAATAAAATGCGTTTTCATCACTTTATGTCTCAAATAAAATTTGGTTTAACAATAATTTCACAATTTTAATAATAATTTACAACTTGATAAAATATTCTTCAAAAATATTATTAGATTTTTGTACACATATTTTACAATAAAAAATGTATTTTACATTTCTCCAAAAATTTATATGCAAAATAAGAACTGTAACTGTTCTTACAGAACTGTAGACTAAAAAAAATAGAAAAGATAGTAGGGACAGATGAGTTAATATTTGTCGATAAGCGTTATAATATTCCTCGGTCAGGAAGCGTTTTTCTCATCATTCTGCCATTCGGATGCTCAAATCGCAATTCTGAAGGATACTTTTGCGTTCGAGGATACTTTCGAGTTTGCAGCAAAGCCCTCGGAAATTGTAGCATTATATTGCCATTATTATGCGCGGCAAAGTCAGGAAAATATTCGTGAGCCTACGATTCATGTGCAAAAGATCCATGGATAGATTTATTGGTTCTCACATAAAGATACGCTATTCGATAGAAATCATTATTTAAAATGAAAAATAAATAAATAGCTCGATTAGCTTCTATTAAAATCAGAATAATGTCAAATGCTTAAATTATAGCTTCATATTTCAGCGCTAAAGACCTTCTCCATAAAATTATCACTTGTCGGTTTATGCAATTATCTTCAGGAAATCTTATTAATCAATTATATCTTAGCTACTAAATTTTCTCATGGAAAATTATCTAATAATGTGAGCGAAGTGAGAGTTATTATAGATGACAAACGTTTTTGGTGCATGAAGATAGATCTGTTATCGTTTGCGGAATGCTGACAGTCGCGGTGTGGTGTAAATGTTCGATATTCGTTTCCAATCTTCGATGCATCGAAAACAAACACGGTGGCGGTGCTGTCTAGTCAGAGACAAACTACAAATATCGATATAACACTTCTTCAAGGAGAGGGAGAAAAGAGAAGTGTACTTCGTTGTCACGCCGTTACGAAGTCACGCGTACTCAACGAGGTGTACTTTTCGGTATTACGCGGCTCGATCAAGGTAAACAATAATTCTTCGACTGTCTGGGAATGTCGCAATGTCATTCCCGAGTTCGAGTCTACTTCCATAAGAGGACGACATTGCGATACAACGACACTTTTACTTATGCGCGATACACAGTGTGGCATCGCGACATGTCGCCGAGAGACACACTAATGGTACACGCTGTGACGGTGAGAGCTGCGGATGGAATTGAAGAACGAAAAGGAGAATCTTCCTTTTCGGTACCATCGACTTCCCGTAAAAGAGAGTATACAGCTGTCAAGTCAGCCAGAGACGTCGTGTTCACACGTATTCACGCGTGCTGCTTAAGTTGGATATGTGTCCGACTAAATTTATATAAATGCACAATGATCATATCGGCAGGAGATGTACAAGATATTCCGAAAATTATAAAAATGATAAAGAAAGTACAAAAATGATAAAGATTACAATATTAATTATTTTAATTTTAATAATTCAAAATTTTATTCAATACTTTAATAATTCAAAGAAATTAACAAGACGCACATGTAATAATTTCAATTTCTTATTGAAATTACAAAAAGATTAAGATTAACTAAATAGCAAGTTTAATCCGCTGAAAGTTTTTCGAAATGTCAAACAATTCAACTGTATAACATTTCTTCTTGGTCTTTGACTTCCGATAACTCATGATTCCAAGTTAGGCGGAGAATTCTAGAATACCCTGTATGCGGATATGTATATTACACCTATATATTCCTAAGTAGATACGCGAAAAGAGGAAGAGAGAGAGGGAGGAAGGGGAGGGAAACAGAGGGATGCAGCGCGTGTACGTGTACGAGGGTACAGGCGGATACGAGCGAGAGCGAGCGTAGGTACGAGTTACCCAAACTCCCATTCGATTCGAGCGACAAACTTTGCAAGCAGTTTGATCGCCGGAGTTACAGATTCACCGTAGAACTCTGAACTCCAAATGGGGAATCTATTATCGGAGCGAGCGTTTACACGTACACGTTCGTTTGCGCGCATTGCCAGCCCCGACCGTGTCATAAGCGACGAGCTGTGTCCCTTACGTCGCGGGTCGTGTCGTCGAGTTATCGCGATATGTCGCGGACAGATTCTAAGGTTAAAATTTAATTCGCAAGTATCTAGTTAAAAATCGATCCGACTGTAATGCAAATAATTTAATACGATCGAGAATAATTAAATAGAATATAATCTACTGTATTTATAAATGAAAATCTGATTGATCCCCAAAGAAGCATAATAAATGTTAAAATATTTAATAATTAGAAATATTCGGATTATATTTGATTTTCAAACATCGCAATAGTTTTTCTTTTAGTAGTATAAATATTTTTTCTTTATGCCCGAGAAGTCTTTACACTTGGAAAGTTACTCGATTTATATTGCATTATTTTTCCACGATGGCTGGTTGAGCTTATGCGCACCATAATTCTCACGGCTAGTTTTCTACGTCTAGATATTTTGAACGATGCGGAAAGTATGCCAACCATCTCCGTCGTTAAAACGATACGAAGATATGCGAGTCAGATACAACTTATGAGGCTATAAATAACCTAAGCAGAAAGAGGAAGGAAATAATACTTAGTCAGACACAGGCCATTTACCCGGAAAAAGCAAAAATGCTCGGAATGCTCTCCTTTAATTTCTCCCGACATTCACAATCAATTTTTAAAAACACGAAGTGTTTCGCAAAGTTTCACATCAATCTTCAGGAACGTATTTACTAACAAATTCGAGATAGAAAATTTAAAGCGAGGCAATACAACATCCTGCACTCTCCTAGTCATTTGTTTCTTTCTACCAGGCGAATCAATTAATTGGACCAGAACATAATGGAATTTCAAAGAAAACGTGTTGCCGCAATCGACCCAACTGTAGCTACTAGCTAGTAGTATTTATCCACTCGTTGTTCACACTAATACTATCGAGCGTTCAACGATTATTCGATCCGCCGGGGAAACGTGGCTCGTCGTCTTTTCCCGACCACAAAAAAGCCGAAGGAGAAGCACGGGCCCCTTAATTTCGCGGCAATCCCCCGGATAAACGGGGTAAGCTTGAAAGGTGGATGCGGGCATCCTGGCAGATTCACGACGTAAATACATTTGTCTCTCCGCCTAAGTGGGCCGGCTGTCTCTTCGTTGCCGAATAAATGCCAGCCAAATAAAACTTCCTGGCTACACACAAACGCAATTACTCTCGAGCGAGGGCGAGGGTTGTCGACTGGCCAAAAGACACATTGCGATGCCACGGCCCCGTCTCGTGTTCGCCCCGTTTCCACGATGGCGCCGCATCGCGGCTCAACGCCGCGCGAAATTAACTCCCTTTCGTCTTCCGTGCTTTAAATTCGCAATACGGTCGATCCACGTCTCGGGACGTGCCGGCATCCTGCCGGGGAGGAAGAGCGAACAGAAGCGAAAGCCCGTGGGAGGGAAGGTTCGCTGAATTAATTACGCCACTTGATACGTACCGAGATAAAAAGAAAGAGAGGGAGAAACGCCTGCGAATTAATTACGAATTAATATTGATCCTCCGTTCGCTCGTAACCGCTGAAACCTTAGCGATGTTTGTTAACGGCCCTGATGTCCCAACACTTACGTATATTGTGTGCTACTTCGTTGTTGCCTGTTTACATTTCATCGATGTAGATGTTGCATCAAATTGGTAAACTCCGCGAGCTTTAATTAAAGCATATAGCCTTAATTTTCTCTCACAACTTTACAACTGAATAATAATTTATATAATTATAATTTATGCGTCAGGAGAGAACAAATAATAATATTTGCCATTTGCACTAATTCTTCCATTGTGCGAGTGCCTGTAATTAAGAATCGTTAGCGGAAAATGAAGGAAATCGAGATCACGGCGAGCTAATATTATCAGAGGACGTCGACGGACCGTAATGAGACACGGACGGCGACGGCAGGTATATCTAGATCAGATGCAGACAGCGTCATGCGAGAAATTGCGTTCGGGGTAATTGAAGAGGAGAGAGGCGAACGTGTACATACTGTAAACTATGTTAACGGACATGCAGAGTCAAGATATGATAAATATATTCTTACGTTATTAGATTGACTATCTAATGCAAACCCAAAATGTTAACACATTAATTCGCCAACATGAATTCCGTAGATACGATATTGTATCGCAAATTGCCTCATACCGCTTAATTACTACTTAATACGTCAGATACCAAGATTGAACTAGGGCATTTTTATTTTATTTAATTATTTTGACTTGTTATATTTATTGTAATTATTTTTATTTACTGAACATTTATTATCTTTTCGCAATACAATTTTCTTTTCTAATAATCATTTTTTATTATTTGTTCACAGTATAATTTACAAAATGTCAATATCGATTGGACATTACTCGACATCAAAGAAATAAAATCGCGAACTGTGACGTAATACGATTCGCTTTTAACACATTTTTCCGTCCGTGCAGTAATCGGGAAGCTGTCCTAGTTCATTTTTTTATCCAATATTCAAAGACACTAACGAATGCGGAAATGTGGGTGTCGATGCGGTCGATAGAGATAAAGAATGCGTAAGGTAGAAAGAAAAACAGATAAAAAGAGAGAGAAAAAAGATCGAGAAATCGGCTCGGCAGTACTACTCACGTGCTCGCATTTTCCGATTTCACGTAGGCATGATGCAGCGAAGAGCAAACGGAGGTGATAGCCGATATCGCACCTGCCCGCCAGCGAATGTATAACTGTATACGTGCTGCCGTTTTATCCCGATATTCTGGATAGGCAGGCGCGTAGCGCGAACACGTAATTAAAATTGACGCTTTCGTTTTGACGCGTAGCGCACAGGTCACGTTTAGTATCTCGGCCTTCTACTTCCGCCATGATTGTAATTTCACTGCATGGCGATCAAAAGGCATCCACAAAATCGGCTTTTGCGCAAAAATGGTGATGCCATCCTCTCTAAGAGTTAAAATCTTGTGATACTTAAAAAGATCTTACGATCGGACAATCGCATTTAATCACGACAAAAATCATAATGTCACGTTTATCATTTGCTTTTAATTTCGTATCCGCGACAACATGAGAATAACAAAGTAAAACAGGATAGTTTTTTTCAGTAATAAAAGAAAATGCAAAATTGATTATCAAACAACATTAATTATTAAACAAAATAATAAATTTTTGCTATATTATTGCTTGCGAATCGGGATGACAACGTGATTGAACCACGGAGTTGCGTTTATGCGATGGAAAGGAGAGAGTGAGGGAAGAGGGGGGGGAGAGGAGGAGTGAGGAAGAGGAAGGGAGGGCAAAAAGTAGAAGTGCCTCGGGCGTGAAAAATATGCGGATGCGCAAGTGAAATTGCAGATGACTTCTGAAGACGGGAGACACGAGACATACGTCAGACGCGAGCGCGTGCGCGCGCGACGCGAGATGCATTTCAACGGTGGGAAATAAATTTATCACGTCGTTCGTCCGGTACTTACGCTTGTGCCGCACCACGGTGCTGTCACGGGCGGGGTGGATTACAGGCGGCGATGTAAATGTAGGTGTAACGCGCGTACAACATGCGGGTCGCGCGCTGCTCCGCGTGACTCCTCTCTGTCTCTTGTGCCGGCGAGTTATATCGAGCACAATACTACCCGGGCCGGACCTCTATTTTTCGTGTACACGTAAAATCCATTTGGTCGTTCGACATACCGGGTTGTCGCTCCGGCACAATCGCATCGTCCCCTTGTCACGCAGCTACGACTCGAGCTTTATTGTCCAGGGCTCCCCGCTAGAATTCCTCGCTTTCGCATCGAAACGAAGAGCAATTATCCCTCGCGCACCGTTCCGAGCTTTTAATTGTCCACCCAGGAGAAGGAGGAAAAGAGGATGAGAGATAAGGGAAAAGGAGAAAGAGAGATAGAATGAGCAAGAGGGTGGGAGGGTGGGAGGCGAATACCGGTGGCCTCCTCTTACGCGACGTGGAAAATATTGTATTACTTTTCTCTTACGGAGCAAGCGCGAACTCGTTAAAAGCGCGTAGGTAGTCCGGTACGGGCTGAAAATTTTGTCATTAACGAGAATGCACCGGAAGAGGATTACTCGGGCTTATAATTTTTATTTTATTTCCCCCAATCCGTCCACCGTTAATGTCTATCGATCCTCTTGCCCCTCTGCCACTTCTTCTTTTCTCCTTCCCGTTCCTTTTACTAAACTTTCGTATGTTCTTTCTTTCAGATTGAATTTTCATTACGACAGAAACACTTCTCCATTGCGTGAACTTTTCCACTGGTAAAAAGGAATGGATATCAGATAAGCATAATGTATATAACATCTATGCGTATCATATATTTTTTAATAGTAATAAAATATATGATAAAAAACATCAAATGTATGTTTTATATATATATATATATATATATATATATATATATGAATATAATTTAAAATATTGCTAATTATATAAAACATTTTATATCAAAATTATTGAAATTACATCATTTTTTCGGTAAAAATGATTTACGAAAGAATTTAAAAAACATATATCAAAGTAAATCAATATCCATTTCTATCATATATAAAATATAAATTCCATTCGCAATTTTTTAACTTTGTAACATTACATTTTCTCCTGGCATATTCTCCATCATAATAAATTTTATACGCTTTGTACAATTTAAACGAAAAATGTACCGTTCATACACTTGATAATATATTTTATAACAATAGAACAAAAATTGTTTTTGCAATTTGTACTATTTATTATTATTAATTTTATTTAATCTTATTAAATAAAAGATGTAAAAGATAGATACACGTAGATCAGACAAACATCAGCGACAAAAGAGTGTTCCACATGACATATCCGATAATCTGAGGCTAATATCTGGATTAGCATTAAAGAGCCATCTTCTCTAGGCGATTCGCAATTCGTAGCCGAACAAAGCCGATGTTCTTGCATACGATCGTTTCTTTTTGTAAGGATCCTCTCGTTTGTTTTCGCGACGCATATTCCCAGGTTGGGCGCGGCTTATTTCCACCAGCGGCCGGAGCCCGAGCGCATCGCGTAATACCGTGGCATTACACCGTGGAGACGTCTGAGCTCGCTAACTGGTAAATATGAGTTTTCACTTGGCGCGACCGCGTCGTGCCGCCGCGGCTCCATTTTTGCCTCGTTAATTACGATTACGCCAGTCCCAAGGTGCAACATTGCCCGGCCGCCAACAAGGCACGTCTAGAAATCTAGGAAATAGAGAATGCGAGAGAGAGAGAGAGAGAGAGAGAGAGAGAGAGAAGTCTCTCGCGGAAACTCATTTGAAACTACGAGAGAATCGCGACTATGTGCAAAATGATAGACTTGAAATTGGGAACTAAAATTCGAAACCCAATATCTTTCGAAAACATATAATTTAAATTATACTAAATTAATTAAATTTTCATGATAATAATAATTTAATTAGAAAACATCTATATATAGATATTGAAAAAACATCTATATATATAGATATTGAAATAAATATCAAACTTTTTAAGAGATTTGTTTTATCAAAATAATAAAAGAAGTTTCTATGTCTGAAAAAGACTTCTATTCAAATAATAATCCCTTTTTCTGCCAAAACTTTAATTAAGAAAAGAAAGTATTATACATCCCTCAGAGAGAAGTGTCGTATTATTCATGATGTCACTTTTTTCTCTTAAAATTTCCGGTGAACAATAAAACATTATGTTTCTTTCTTCGCTTGGATTGGCGGCCATTGTCGCACACCAAAAAGTAAAAGCCAAACTCGCAAGAGGAATTAAAAACCGAGACCTCAGGCAACGTCACGCTCCACGTTTGTAATTAATTAATGCAAAAGCGGAAAATGGGCCTTATGCGATCTTGATGAGGCTTTGATACGTTACGGGGCAAGTCGTAATGAGAAAAACATGTTGGGTTATGTCTAACGGAAAATTACCCTGAGCGGTTGAATTAATTTCTCAAGAGGAAACTATGAATTCAGTTTGTTATCAATGTTGCTGCAGTTATTGGAATTCAGAAAATGTTTCAAATCATATTTGTTTAATATTAAAACAACTGAAGATCGGATTTCTAAATGTGTAATGAAAAAGTGATAAAATCCTACGAAAAGTTCAAAACTATATATGCTAGCAAATTTTATATCTTTTCAACGTTCACATTTAAAATTAAAAAAAAAAAAAATTATATCTTTACATTACGTATCCAAATGATTTTCTGATTTTAAAAGTCTCATTTTATTCTTAGAAATGAGCAAAAGTGATATACAAGAACTTAATTTTTGTATTGGTATCTTACATATTTATCTAATATTGTAATATTGCAACTGAGCATATGTTCGTAATCACTAATTAAATACGAAAATTTAATACGTCAATGACAAATACGATGGTTTTAAAGCACTCATATCTTAAGCAGCTCGTGCGGGTATGTTAGCGAGTGTGCACTCGAGAAATGTATTCGAGAGAATCTAGATTCCGCGCTATGGGATAGGCTCGAGACTTCTCGTTTGTCTTCGGTGTTTCGACCCGCGGAAGCTATATAGTATTTCCATGGGACTTCCGGGAAACAGCAAACCCGCCAGCAATTAGTCAGGAAGTGCCCTACAAGCCCACTACTGCTCACAGAACGAGAGCTTTTGCCGAATAGAACGCATCCTCATACTTGGCCGCCCTTTGCGGAGAATTCGTCTATGCTTGAGTAATTTTGAACCGCGAGTGAAATATTCATACACGAATCGGTAACATATAGAATGTCCCACATACGTCATTTAATTTGCGGATACGTTGATCAATTTTCTATTAATAGAAGTTATCATTATGAAAAAAATCTGAATCAGCATGACTTTTATTTCTTTCATTGAGTTCAATTTAATCTAGACTCGATATTAGTTTCCATTGAAAGCAAAAAAAAAAGCAAATTTGTAATCCTTAAGTTTATGCTTCTATATTCCGGCGGGTATATTGTAACGAAACGTATATTTCGTATGACAATTCAAAGCCGATAGTATATCATACATATAGTCTATTGATCGACAGCAACAAACTTTTTATATCTAACATTCGTCAATTTTTATATGACACTTTTTCACCCTTAGCGAAATTCCCATTGCAAGTATTATGAGAGCATCGCAATACGCGCTTACACACAATATGTAACTTTTTCAAGCTAGTCGAACGATAATCCCTGTGTATTCATACATGTCTCGTGAATTTCACCGACATTCGTCGCGCACAGAATTTCCGCCCACTCCATGTTGAACGAGTGCCATTAATTATTGCTCGATTATCGATGTTACGTAGTGTTAATCAATAACTTAGATAAGCCTCGAGCAGAAACTTTGCAAAGCGAACGATTCTCGGTGCAAAATCATTTACGAGATCAAACGACGTAACAAATTATTTCTCTTTTCTTAAATTTGTTCAAGAATTGTTATCAACTCTTTCTAATTCTTTAAGTAATTGAGTATTTTGACTTAAAATTTTTCTCAGATTTTTATTATCTTATAATTCACAAGTTACTATTGTTTTTTTTTTAAATATTATTTTAAATATTTTTGCTAAGAACAAACCTATTCCTATAATAATTAATTCAAAAATATTAAAAGGAAACTCGAGATACTATATATATATATATATATATATATAAAATATTATATATATATATAAAAAAAGAATATATATATATATATATATATATATATATATACAAAATATAATATATATATATATAAAAAATTGTTGTGTGTGTGTGTGTGTGGGGGGGGGGGGTGTATGTGTGATGTGTAAGATAGTGCTTTTTCTCTTGCTTTTTTATTTCCGCAAATGTTACGGAATCGTAGACGAACTGCGAAATCGATCTGCTTCGAGAAAAGAAACAGCAAAGCGGGATGCGGCGAAAGGATGGAAAGAAAGGGAGGAGACTGGTACCGAAGAGGGCGGAAGAAAAGAAACTGGGATATTACTTTTGCTCGTTATCGGTTAATTGGAATCACAAGATTCTCGATCGTTTCCGAGAGCGTTTCCCCGTTCTGCTCAATTCATTCTCCTCCTGTTCGCGGCCCATCGTCCCTTTGTAGAGTCGCTTATCCCGCGACTTGGCTGGTTATAGTCGACTGAGGTGGGATGCAATTACCGTTTCCCTATAACGAACTCGACTCACGCGGTAACCATCCCTCCGAAACTTATTCACGCATTGATGCGATAAATTCATTATTCCAGTGTCCATTGTATTTTAGATATACCTAATAAGTTGTTTATCTCCGTAAAGCTCTCTTTTATTCTTTCTTGCCTTGCTCTCATTTTTCCTCCCTCTTCCATTTTTCGTCATGAAAAATAAAAATATGAGTTTCATATCTCGAACATCGAAATACTACGATAAAATCTTCCTCTAAATACTCCTATAATTAAGATTTTAGAATCAGAATAGAAGATAGAAAAGCAGCAGCGAAACAAGAAACTGACAATCGTCTTTCTTCGCTCTTTCATGAAAATGAAAAAAGAGAAATAGGAGACAATGGAGTCGTCAATAGTTCCGTCGTCGTGATGATGACAACCGTACGAGACTCGACAACCTATCTAGAAAAGGAGATTTTATCTTTTTGTAGATTGTGATTTTTTTCATCGCGATCTTGCTTTTTATTCAACGACCGTTGCTATACTTTTTCATTTCTTCTTTTTTTTTTTTACTTTATATAAACTATTATTGATCGTCTACATTCACTATTGTTGTTCCGTTTGTCACAATAAATCGCGGATTTCACCGCGCAACGTTAATTAAATTATACTATTTGTCGATGCGTTAATTTGCGCTGTTTATGAAGGAGTTGATATAAAGGAAAGGCTTTGCTTTCATGACAAAGGCATATTAAAAGCAATTTAGATAAACACGAACTAATATAACGATTTTAAATATTATTTAAATTCTTAATATTTTTATTATTTAAATTTTATGTAAGTTTCAAATTTATAATATTTTTTTATATGTTTCAATATATTAAGATTTATACATGCAATCTGACAAAAAAAGGGCAATCAGTCTCTGCTATGGAAAAACTCCTTAATAATACAGTTTTGTTTACTATAAATTAATAAAAGATTCCTTCTATACACTTGGATCAGTGATAGTCATGAATATAAATGTTCTGCATGCATTTATAAAACAAAAATATCATTGCTTTCTGCAGCGCCACAAAGACTGATACGATTCTCGTTTAGAGAATAGCTTCGATCGTTGCGCAACGCTGAAGACCAATTAGGAAGAAAAATAAGCAATACACGTTTCAGCGTCTATTAAATGTAAGAAGACACTCGACGCATTATTATGTCATTGTTACGAACAATTATTATATCATTATCAGTTATATCATTATCGTTATTATTTCACAGCAAAGCACGTTTCTTTTTGCATCTCGTTTTTTAATCCAATCTTTTTCAAATTCACAAAGACTTCTTAACATGAATATATCAACATTTAACAACGACATTTAACAAACTAATTCTATCGAGGGCATCATATTTAAGAGCGATTTTAGTCAAATGACGTGCTACGGATCTCTGTGATACTTACGTAATTTTACAGTCAAAAAAAAAACGAGGAGAAAAATATCTTCAGCCAAAGGAAAAAGAAAGTGGGGGGGTGCCTTAAGCCCAGAGAACTTCGCTCTTCTTACATTATAATCGCGCCGCCAGCGAGCACTCCACTCCTGTTAACTTTTTAACTAGTTGCAAATTAAAATTTAACTCCGGTATATCTCTCGCCTCTTACTCACCGTCATTCGGCCGTTTCTGACACCATAACTCGGTAGAACACTTTTCGATTATTTGAAGAGATCGAGAAAACCCGAGAGATATAGAAAAATCTTTAAGTTACTTAAATATTTTAATAATAATTATAATACTGTTTGTTTGCTCAGTAAAAAATATTCTACATTATCATAAATGTTGTGAGAAGGAGACATAAGAAAAAATGTGTGTTACATATAATCTTGTAAATACTATAAAAATAAAAAATATATTTAACGTACTTTAAAACATTTTAATTTTTCTGCATTAATTTTAACTTAATATTTTAATTTAATTAGTTTTTATTAAGTTGTTGAAATGCATCACTGTATTGTGTTAGTTACAATTATACTATAGTATAATTTTGTTTCAAAATGTTCATAGAGAATTCTTAAAATTTGTAAAATTTAGTTTTAATTCGATAATCCGTTTTGAGGAAATTAATCCATTTTTCTATTGTCTTGTGAAAACTATCACGTGCAGAAAAGCAATGGTATGGACATACACATGCGGGACTATTTAATTCACCAAATTCCATGCGTATAAAAACGAATATTGTTCTTTTGTGTTGCGCATAAATATAAGGGTTTATGAAATTTCTACCGGTAGAGGAGCGCATTGCTTCTCTTGCAGTAAAAATGCCAACAGGTCGAGATTGCATTTTTTTCAGTCTCCGGGAGGAAAAAGCACCAGAGAGAAGACAGGCTTCCTCACGGGAAGATATTCTTATAATATGCTGCATTCCAAGGTCGTAGCTAATCCGCCGAGGGAATTCGTCAGCGAAGATGAGATGATGGCTTAGAAGTTTCACGTCCGAGGGATCTTAAATTAAACAGGTTTCACCCAACAAAGTATCTTTGGAATTTTTATTCGCTGCAATTTATAATGTAAAGACTTAGTAAACAGAATATATTATGCAATAACGCTTTTTTAGAAGATTGAATGACATTGAACCTATTAGAAATTACGTTTAAAGATCATTCCGTCTATTAAAAGACGTTGTGTCGCATAATAATTATATATAATTAAATAACTATGTAATTAGATTTTTCAAATGCGCTATTTCGCATACCCGTAATTGTAATTACTCAATTTTCACAACGATGATATAATCTTGTTGCGCGCGAGTTTGCCAAGAAAAATGGTGACCGCACGGATCTTTTTTTTCGCTACTGAGGGAGGCTTTGCGGTAACAGAAATATACATAAACTGCGCGAGATACATTATGATAAATAATGCATAAATATACATAAGTATCAGAAGCGGCAGAAAAGTTCGGAACCTTTACAAGAAATCTTATAACGACTTTTACGAGAAAAGTTCTGTTGCGTTCTCACGATATTGGAAGATAGAGACGCGCAGGAACGCTCACAAAAACATACATATACATACACATGTGTATGCGCTCGCATATCTACACCGAGATGCAATGCGTAAAAAGAAGGGACATCGCCTGTGATCAATGCGCAAGCACATTTACATCACAATGTAAAATCGACGCGCGTAGCTTAATTTCACATAGTCAGAGAATTTCGCGACGTTCGATATTTTTCATAATTCGGCTGAATTATTCATCGACTGCTTTAATCTGTGTCCCGAATTTTAATAATGAACGTGGTAGTTATACGGTGCGGGAGGTATTCCCCCCAACGCATTAATGAAGCGCGGATTATATTTGACAAATGAAGTGAGTGCCACTTACTTCGATATGATGTACGAATCGTGGATTGTGCGAGAATATCATTTTCATTCATAAGCAAGATTTTATCTCTTTATAGATTATCCGACGAAAGATATCGTAGCAGAGATTAATTTAATGTTAAATTTTAAATGTCAACTTCCTTTTTGTTTAAATTATTCTCTCTAATATATGTTGAAATAAGGTGTTTCTAATACGCTTGAAAATTTTGACCATCCCTGCTTTGGATAAAGCTGTATTTTAAAGCACAGAGAAAGCCATACGTTGCAACATATACAAATAACGATGCACATATTTTTCCGTATTTTTCTCATCCTCGATGAGGTCGCACTGTGGTGCAAAGACACTAACGAAGCGGCGTCCAAACTGGACCGTAATTTTATTCGCAATTCCGTGGTCGGAGCGTCAAGAGACTCATAACAAGTGCAACGGTGCGGCGCATTCGAGTCTTGAAAAAGAAAGGAAAAAAAAGGGAGGGGGGGGGGAAAGGGAATTATTTCACGCCGGGACTCGAGGCACTCCATAGGATGATGCGACAGTGGCGATGCAGCGCTGATGCACGCGCGTGTAAAAGCGCGTCGTTGCAAACAAGTAGGGCGGATTTTGCGAGCGCGGCAGGGGAGAGCCGGGGTGAGGGGGAGTGAGAGTACGAGAGTGCACGGCAAAGTATAGCGGCCGAATGCAGTTCTCTCACCACGGGCCGGGCGCGGGACGAACAAATTGCACGTTCCCAGTCTCGTTAAAACAATGTCGCCGTGTAAAAGGTGCGGGAGAGAGCGAAAGCGGGACGGCGGGAAGGTGGAAAACGACACGAAGGGTATACGAGGTACGGATGCGAGGAGGATAAAGAGGGGGCGAGTAGAACGGGCTAGGTGACTGCTGCAGCTTCCAGCGAAGCAGTATTCAGGTGGAAAGAGCTCTTCGCTCGTTAGCATTTAATTGAGAACCTACTCGCGGGGATAGGGGGAGGGGGAGAGGAGGGGGAGTGCCTTGCCTTCCCCCTACAGATCTCCCATCGTAACGACCGGTCGACGGGCTCGTTTAAATATTTTAATAATCTCTTGTATCGCGAATGGCGATTCGAATATTTAGCGGTGCCGCGATACCTCAGGGCTACGAAATACTCCCTTTGCCACCGTCCCTCGAAATATGTATGAAACACGGGGCTCGCGGGGTTCGCGAGACCATCGAAGCCGGTTGAGACCAGATCAGACAATCGTTTAGAGAGAGAAAAGTCTTTTTTCGCGACGACAAAAAATTTTGTCAGACAATTAAGTTGATATTAATTGAGATTCGCGTACAAGACTGAATCAAATGAGGGAATATAAAAACGCTTCTGTCTTTGTGCGAGATTTTAAATTCATATTCAAAGCGAACTTAAAAGAAACATTCAAGGAAGTTACGCAATAGAAAAATGTGGATTATTTTTCAAAATAAAAAAAAAAATCTTTCATTTTAATTCTTATCTGACGTACCGTGATATTTCGCTGAATTACTTTCAAATTATTTCTCTTTTTTATGAAACGTCTTATCCATGAAGAATAGAATAAAAAGCTAACATTTTTACTAATCTATTTAAATATTATTCAGAAAATTAATAATTTTAATAAAAAAATTTTGATAATTATAAATTGCATAGAGGAAATCACAATGTATTAAAAAAAGAGAAAGTAAAAAATATTAATTAAAAATCATAACAGATTAAAAATTACATATTTATGTACAAGGTACAGTATAAGTTTGTGTCCCCTTTTACATAATATTATTTATCGCGAATTTATTGATTACGCTTACTAAAAGCGTACTAAATGTGTAAACGATAGCTCGCATGATAGTACGTTTTTCATATAGAATATCGGAGCATCGACTCGTGACGACCAGCGCCATTATCGAGTTCAAACAAACTCGCCTCTACATGTCGCGGCAAGTCTGACGGACATGACAAGAGAAAAAAAATAAGATTTTTTCCGATTAGTCGCATCGTTGACTCAATCGACTTCCATCCCACCGCGAAGTAGGCCGTTGTTACGAGCGACTTATATCGATCTGCATGGGCCTTCGAATTTTCCTCTCCACTGAAATGTGCGATTTACCGTAACGCTTTGAAGTCTGAGACTTTTTCGTACAATTACACACCGGCATATTTCTACATCTATATATTATTATCCGTAATTAACATGTCACGTGAATCAAATAATAAAATTCTTTAATTAACTCCGATTCAATTCTTATTTAAATATAAAATACTACGATAAGTTTGAATTAAAATCACTATTAAATAAAATCTGTGAAGAGAATAATATATATGATAAAATCAAATTACATTAATAATGATTTTAATTTTCGTTTTTCAAACGTTCAAACGTATTGTAATTAATTCTTTTTGTAAATCTCTTTTGGACTAAATGCAGCTGAATATTTTTGCTGTTTGAGAGATGGTAATTGAGATTCATAAAGTATTATGATATTGGCATGAGAAACATGGAAAAAATATTATAGGAAAGATTATTAATGAAAAAATATATTATTCGACACCCAAACGTAAAGTCAGGATTTTATATAAATGTGTCACAAGTGCGACACAAATTTAATAATCTGTTATAAAAGCTTTTGACGAAAATATTAGTACAGTACAGTAAAATGCAACAATATGTAAAACACTTTACATTTTATTCGTTACGTTCACATAGACATATGAAAAGTTTTTTACAAGATAGTTCATATAATTTTATCACTCATAAAATTAATTAAATATATTATAATATCAGTCACACACACATCAAATTTGTCTCTTTATGTTCTGAAGAATAGATTTTCTTAAACAATCGTAATTAAAGCTATTATAATCTGGAAAACTCAGTATATATATTAAGAAATATTGCGATTAAGAATCCGATGAAATTATTCAAATGTTATTATCATAATTCTTTATGCGTTTCTCTTTACTTGAGAACCTCTCAATCGAAATATTCCAATAATCCGTGTCTCTAAGCTATGCGAAAGTTCGTTGCAGCTCCCGTTACTTCGCGAGTAAATAACGTCAGTTATTAAACGAATATTTACATACACGTCGCGGAGAGAGGTAAACTCCTCAAACGATCCAAGAGTATTCCATAAAAATGTCCTTATGCGATACCACCGCCGTCGGAAATATACCCTTTGACCTTTGATGGAGTAACCCGACCTGCGGGCAACGTTAGCCGGACGACTTTGTAACCTTGCCTCTATCCCATGTTTCTCTCTATCTCTCCCTTTTTGTTCAACCGTTTCTCCCTCTCTTCCACGAGAAACCCTTTACACTCTGTGCTCTCTGGCAGATCAACCTCAAGGTATCCTGGGTTCATTAGCTCGTTCGATGTACAAAGTTTCCCACGGCCTTAGAGATTGACGAAAACCCACCAAGAGTAACCCACTGCCCGTAACCCACTGCTGATTAGTTCATCTTCGCGGATACGTAGCTCGATGATCGACAAATATCGACGCATGACATTAGCTGGTCTTTCTGCTTACGGATTTCATTCGCAGTGTGGCTCGCTTGCTGACTTGTGTATATATATATATATACATACACACACACACACACACACAACACACACACACACACACACACACACACACACACGTAGGGTGGACCAGGGAATGCACGCCGGTACCTGGTGGTATTTGCTGTTTGCAGTTACTCAACCCATCTACGCTTTCCCTCCCTCTCGTTCGCGTTGTGCCCATGATCTTGCATTCTCACTACCCTTTTCCACCGAGACCGGAAAGTGCTGTTACTATCGCGGGTTACTTCGTACGCAACGATATACCGTGTGCTCTCGGAATGCCGGAGATTGGCGAGCAGACGGAGGACAAGAGAGAGACATTCCCATCTGTCGCGGAAAGGATTTTATTATATTGTAGAACGGAAACTCCGAGAAGTGTAACCGTGAAAATAGCACAAATAATGTGACCACCGCAAAACAGACGATAACATCGCGAGCACGGCGACGAAAGACATCGCGCGCGTCGCATGCCACGATAACAAAAGAAAATTATACTGTATTTGCAAATTTGTCAATCAAGCGACGCGCCAAGCATAACAAAAGAGAAGATCGCAATATTGAAAATCTGATTAAATATCCCTGTATATTTTTGCCTTTTGGTAAATTTTCTTATTAGGCAAAATTGAATTAAAAATACATGTAATTTTAATTAAAATCAATTAAAAGCAAATTTTTTGGTGGCGTCGTTAAAATTAAAACTGCGGTTTCTATAAAAGGAGACTCCACATAAACGCGCGCGTTCGGTACATTCATTTTCCAAGAAATGTTTTCCGTTAATCTCCCCAGTGCGACATCGTACAATGTAGGAAGTCGGTTTGCCGGAAAAGTCGTTGGTGTCGAAACGTTTTTCTCGACGGCCGTATCGGCACTGCGAGCAAATTCAACGGCGGATAATATATCTTTACAACGGCCGTTGTGTTATGTACCGTCGCCGTGTAACATCGATCCGCCGCACTTAACGTCCCTGAACGCGTAAAACGCGGTGCCCGAAAATTCGATTCCCCACGATACAAACCTTCCGGAAACGCAACTTCTCGTTCAACACGAACAGATAAACCATTCGGCGCCGGCTAGCAGAACGGCGTCCTTTTCGACGGATATGTATATATATATATATATATATATGTATATGTACATGCATATGTACCGATAGCTTTAACGAATCCAACACGAGAATCGTCTCTAGGGACAAAACTAAATCATTCGCGAACAGCTTCGTAACAATAGGAACAGGAGCGCGAATATCTCTGAGGAAGCAAATGAACTACATATTATATTATCAAAAAGTAATAAAATATAATTAAAAACCTTCATAAATACTTTTCATAAAATTCATATTTCATACTTTATTCAGTTTCGATGTTTTAACATCGAATGATCGATGAAATAGACACTTCCAATCGATCCTAAACGCGATCAAATTCCGAATCTGAGAATACATCTAGAGAATCCATGTTCCGGGGATCATGCCGCGAAAGGTACAAGACACTCCGGCTTTTTTCAGATCGCGCGATCACAGGAAAACCGTGTGAATCCCTCCTTCCGTCGTCTTCCGTTTCTCGGAGCGTTCGCGCGGTGGCGGATAGCCGGCTACACGGTTTCACCATTATCGGGTGTTTACGAGGACGACGACGAGGGGTGTTGCACGAGGCACATACGAGGACGACGGGGGTCGCATCGCCGCCGGTGAAGATCGCATCGGCCGCTCCGCATAATAACTAGCTACCGCGCATTTACATTTTAATACGACCGCTCTGCATAGCGGATAAAAGGTATATATACCTATCGCGGATGAAATCACCCACTGTTATCCCTACGTCGTCATCGACGACACTATCGCGTACACATATACACACGCTCTGGTCCGACTTTCGTCGAAACAATTCAACCGCGATAAATCGTCCTTCCTAGATTATGTTTGAAAAAATCGTTTCCATTTCATTGTTCAAATCTTTTCTTCTGTGATAGAATACTTTCGAATGATAAAATATTTCCAAAATGTGAATAAATGTATTTTATCTTGCTAACTTGTTAATATTAGAAATTATTCTGTAAATTAATATAAATTAATATTCACATATATATATATATATATATATATATAAAACATATATATATATATATATATATATATATATATAAACCGTTTTACACTTTACAGATTTATTACTTGTTATTGATTAATTACGAAACTTTTGTATGCTGATTTTCAAGATAAATAGCGAGAAATTTTAAAATAAAAGTGTTGGTCTTGTTACTATCAATAGTAACTATCAAAAGTGGCATTTTTGTCGCTTTACAGTGAATGTGTCAGCTTTTAAACAAAGTTACAGTTCTTAATTCGCAAATCTATCGAATATATTACATCTGGCACGCAGCACTTCGGTTTTTTCTATAGATACATTTTTTCCGTTAACGGGAATTTAATATCGAAATCGTAACATTCGAGCCGATATCGGAAATTTTCCGCGGACCGCGCGGAAATGGATGGAAAATGGATAATATTAACAACACCGTGCGCTTTCGCCACTAAATGTTTAAAATTCGAATGATTTCTCCACGGTGACAATCGATTAGTTGGTGAAATCAACGCATTATCTAATTTCAAAACGGTGTAAACAATTCTGGGAAAGTTTCGTAGGGTATCACATGTGTCGTAGCATGGATTCGGGAGAAACCGGCTAGATATCCATTAAGATAATGCCGAGCCATCTTTAACGGCGAATCAGAATGTCGACAACAACGGCTGGTAGGGGTTGGTGTCGAGGGAATGACGAAGCAAGAAACACAGCCGTCGTTTCGCTACGTAGTTTACGAGTTTCTCTTCGGAGTGTCCCAAATGCGATTTTGCGAATGAATAGGTTCTGAAAAACGTTTTGGAATCGGAACATGGCGTTATTTATTCTGATGTTATCTGAAAAGGCGATTCGCACTTAATCCGCACTTAATCCGGAATAGAACTAAATTGTAATATTTTGAACATTAAAAAACCCATCTCTCCTCGATTATATACGTTCATGTCAATTTCATCTAGAGCCATCTGTGATTTATATATTTCATATAATATATTTTTATAAATTAAAAACCGGCTTATATTTATGTATATTTGTACAATAAGATATAAATCGAGTTAGAAAATTAAATGTTATTTAGTCGCATATAAATGCAATTGATGATTACAGACGCAGCTAATTGATAGCTAATTTATTAAATGCCGAAAAAGTGCGATGATAGAGGCAGAGTAGTGAAAGTCGCGCGTCATAATTGCAAATGCACTCAACTTTTTTATGCTTTTGATTAGATTCATTGATTAGATTCACCGTTGATTCAATGTAACTCAATTTTCAAACTCGATTCTGTTAATTTAAAATCAATTAAATGGAAGTCAATTTTTCCTCGTCCCCCTGTAGCTTTATTTAATGCACTTTTTTACATTAATATTCTAGAAATTATAAATTTATATATCTCATCCTCTATACGTGTTCTAAAGCGAAACAGTGTTCACTTCCTCGGCAAGTCTATAACTAGACGTGGCTCATGTCGAGCAATGAATATCGGGATACGGAAATGGCGAGAACCCTGTGAATGCGTCGTCGTCGTGTTCGCATATATATAACGGTGATTTATTAGGTGAGGAATTCCAATTCGCGGCACGGCCGTGCGTCGTGTCGCCGTCGAATCCCATAAACATCTTCAATCCGGTCCTTGACAGTCTCTGTTTAATCTCTTCGAGAGAACTTCATAAATTTCGGCTCATTTACCACCACGATTTTTCCAAGATCGATGCGTACCAATCGCGAAAGAACTGTCATAAAAGCGCGCATTCGAGCGACACGAATGCCTCTACCGCGAATTGAAACGAATGCATTTGAAGGAAGTAAGAGTAATTTCTTCAAATATTTTTAAGAGCTCTTGAATTAAATTAAACGTCGAAGATTGCTCGAAAATTTTATGAAAGAAGCCCGAAATTACTACTTTGCTTTGTAATATCTCAGTGTTCTTCTTTATTCCTCACATAATTTGATATAATATTTATAAACAAGTAACACCTTCATTTTTGTCTTTGATTAATTAATAACATAATAAACATAAAAATAAATAGTATTATACACAAGAGAGTAAATAATATGGGCAAATAATGAAAAATCTATTGAATATTCATTTCAAAGAATTTCTTATCGATGAATAGAAGAAAGATGCTTGTACATAGAATAAGAAAATAGATCACATTATTTAATCTGAATGGAGGAAAAACGAATATGCGCGGTGGATATCGACGGGGGGGGAGGGGGATCAATTCTGTATGTACAATTCAATCAAGACCAATCGTTTCCGGCTCGCCGTATTATAGGCAAGAGATTGTCGAACTCATTTTTCCGACTCTGACATTTCACCTAACTCGCAAAGGTAGGATCGCTTCGTTATCTCCGCGTATGAATCGCAACTATTCCCATTTCATGCTGATCTTAATTTCATTTACGGAACGCCCGAAATGCGAAGTTGCGCTTCGCCGCGCAGCGGAAATAAATTGGTGCCGTGCAATTACATTACATCCGCTAATTTGTTTTGGTCTTTTGCAATGTGACAGAAGACTGGCACTCTCGGCGCTACAAAATACGTAATACGCCAACTTTAGGAAGAAAGACGGAAGTGAAGCAACAACCATTTTCATTACCGGCTTCCCGTGCCTGTTAAGTTTTACGAGGCGCAACTTCACTCTAAATGTCTAAGCACTCATCGAAATGTCAAACCGTCTTGTCGCAGACATATCTAATAATAAAGTGACACATCTTAACAATTCGATAAAGTAGCTACATTGCATTTACCTTTCCGTTTTGCAATCGTTTGTACCACTTCAGAAATATAACTTACATTATTTTCTCGTCGTGAAATTATTAAATATAAACATTATTGTGCTCTATTTAAAGACAAGACGCGAGATTTAATTCGCTTATATCAATCCTCGAAATTTCATGTCAATTCGCAATGTTCGGACAACAGGCGCGAGTAGAAAAGGAGCGAACTGCAACAAACGCGTCCAACACCGTGCGTGGCTTTCAGACAAAAATATTGGTTCGCTGGTAGTGAGTTATACGACGGGTAAGGTATTATTCCGTGGTAAGGTATGGCGCGACGGCGAAATCTGGTTCCGTTATCTATGCGCCATATCCGTGAATTCCACCGTGAAAATAACAGTCCGAAGAAATAACGTATTCGCAGGGCCGAGACTGCGCGCCCGCACACCGCGTGGTTTTCCATCGTTTTCGATACTCTCCGCGCTTTCGCTCTCCACGAAGACGAGGGATGCGCGACGAGTAATGCGAACAGCGGGAAAACGTGGCGACGAAAAAGAAACGTGGCGACTCATACATATGCAAGAAGTTCCGAGGTTTAAAATGCAGCTTGAAAACCGCCCACGATCGGAACGGGCAAGAAACGAATAATTATTATAATCGTATCGAGTGTGTTTGATTTTCCAACTATTCAAATGCTGGCTCCAAAGTAAGCGAAGCATGTACCATTATTGCTATTTTTACAAAATGCAGATCAATTGTATTTAAAGTTTATAACCTAATAGTAATTTATACGGAAAGAATGGTTTTTGTTAAAATATTTAAAAATCTGACCGGATATAGATCTGAAAATAATTTCGTCGAACCGTTACATTATTGTGTACAGCGTTTAAATTAGAATACTAATAATTTTTGCAGTATTATACTATATAGCGTTCTCCATAATAATTTTGATGACCCAATAAAATTATTTTCCGATCTGTATCCAGTTAAATTTTTAACAAAACTATCTTTTCATATAATTACTGTTTTTAAATACATAGTATAAAAGAGTAATATAAATGTATTATACATTAATAATATATTAAATAAAATATAAAAATTCTCAATGTCACAGTATAAAGACATTTATTTTAAAAATATAGTAACATCAATTATTGATATATATTGTAACGATATATATCATAAAATAATAAACATCTTTCATAAAAAGAATAAAAAGGTATTAACGGATTCTAGAATAATAATAACAGTATTTAAAAAAATAAGCAATTAATTGGCAAATTGACAAAAAAATACAACATTAGAATTAAGATTAAACATTCTTTTTATTAGCATGTTTAATACTGTTTCGATTTGAAAACGACATTATTCTCATGAAAAATAAACAGGATAAAGATAAGAAAAATGGCAAAAATGAACGAGGAAAGGCAGATGGAATCGAGGGGATAGATGCTATACGTAAGGCCGGCTATTAATACCCGCAAATTATAAATAATGTCCGGTACCGCTACCACAAATCAACGTTTGCGGTAATACCATCGGGGTTTTCGACTCGGAGGATTAAGCGCTTTGCCGAGAGACGCCGACCTGCTGCCAGAGGGAAGACGATAAAGGGGGTAGACAGGATAAAGGTGGGAAAGAGCTTCGCGATCGAAAACCGAAGTCCATAGGGGGTGGATCTGTGCATTAAGCTCCATTGAAAGAAAGGTAATGTTTTGTGGAAATGTTTCATCGAATCGATGCAGGCCGTGCAGGCAATGCCGATATCGCCTTACTAACCATTCTTGTAACGGTACATGATTGCAAAAGCAAAAAATATTTATTTCCGATAAAGTTCCAACCATTAGACGGCATCGAGAACATTCTAGTCGCACGCGTTTCGAAAGTCTCTTCAGTCTGATCGCAATTTCGTTCGCAAGATCGAATTTTACAGTCTCGCGATCGAGTAATAATAACCCGCTGCGATAGTGCAGTGTACCTTTGAAATATTTTCCCGGTCATAATCACGTGCCATTATTTTACGATATGGTAGTATCGATTTCAGATACTTTAAAAAGACAATATCTATAAATGATGCTTCTAATTTATAGCCGAAATTAATTAAACGACATGTGCATCGTACAGCCATACATTCCATCTCAGATTTTAATTTTGTATAAGCTTTTTAATAAAATAAAACACTAAAATTAAATATAATAAAACACTAATAAAACATAAAATTAACACTTCTCTGTCAAAATTAATAAATTTTTTTTAGATATATTCTTTTTATAGAAAAAAATATATCTAATAAACCTTTATAATATACAGTTATTTTTATACAAGTTATTTTAATAAAACTTTTTAATTATAATTGTACGTCAAAAATCTAATTGCTATTCATTTATATGACAAATTTCCTGTAAAGAATAGATATAAGAATAGATCGAGATAAGAATAGATCGAGCGATAAGATTGGTCGCTGGAAAAAAATTAGAGATCAAGATCGTGAAGATTTCCCGGAGAAGAACTCAACAAATAGATCGTCTGACCGGGAGGTAACATGAGTGATTTCTGCAATTACGCTTGGACGACCTTCGAGAGGTCTTTCGGGTACCAGTAAGTCTAGAGGACGCGGCCTCGAACACGCAAGGAGAAAATAGGACCAAGTTGGGATTCGAACGATGCCGCAACCTGATAACGTACGTCTCTCCGCCGTGGGTCTTGTCTCGTTGTCTTCTTGGGGTCGAGACGCCGTCGTCGCCACACGCTAGGAACAACTATGGTACGAGAGGTAGATCGTCAAACAGATTGAAATCAAAAGAGAGAGAAAGAGGAATGGGGAAGACAGAGAGGGGAAGGGATGAGAGAGCAGACTTCTATTTTCTTCCACAGAGTCCGCGTAGTGAGTATCACAGCCAAATCTGAAATGAAAATCTGTGGCGGACCCGCGGGGATAATTCGGCGGAACGCGAAGGGCAGAGAGAAGAACGCGAGCAAGAACGCCGACAAGCTGATTAAAAAGTCGCCCCGCGAACCCGGACTATGAATATAATCTCCGACAAATATTTAAGTTGCCAGTGCTGTGCCGCGGAGGTCGCGGTTGTTGACTGCGCGCGTTACCCGATAACGAAGTGACCCTCCCCAAAGCGTGGCTATCTCGCCGGAAATAATGCCACTTCGCGAATTAACCCGTTCAAAAGCGCCGACTCGCGCTTTCCTCGGTGATTATCTCCTGTGATTACGATAAATCGAGGAGACTAGAAGTTCCTTTGTCCGGGAAAGCAAAACGCATAATCCGGGTAAAGTAAAACCAATCCGGATTTTGAAGTTTGGATATTCAGATATTCGGACAGCAGCGCGAAATTCTCTATTCTGAAATTCAGATATTCGAACACTGACGCGGAAAGCTAGTAATTATTCGAAACATCTATATTATGCGATTATTGGATTATTTACAATCCAATATTGAAATAACAGGATTGCAATTACGAACAATGTATTGATCCAAATCAACGCTTCTCGCATTGCGAAAATAGCATAAAAGATTTATTTTATTTAATGAACAAAATGAAAAAGAGAGAGAAAAAATTTCGAGATCCCCCCCCCCCTCCAAAAAAATATTTCGTAAATACTTACATAGATCTTCGTGCGCAATGGTTAGGATTGGAAATCCGAAACATAGTTAATCGTAAAAATATATAGAAGGTTGAAGGTTCATATCGATATTTATTGCTTCGGCTTTCTGTTGTGACAACAAAAGATCGTGTATCACCTTTCGCGGTCGAGGCCGAAAAATATTTTTGCCGTTATCAGTTAAAACTAAAGCGAAAAAATACGAGAGAAAGGAGAGCTTTAGCCTGCGCGAATCTGTCGCGTAAGCGCTTTTTCCCGACACTCCGGCGAAGCAGAGAGCTGCGGCAGAATTCTCGGTTATGTAGAAACATTTTATATAATCCTGCGCCGCATCGGTGAAGAGAATCTCTAAAAATCCCGTCGCGCTTCCTAAGACTTGTATTCTTATTCCGGTCGATCGGAAACGTCAGCAATTTCGTCCACCACCGTTTCTGTCACTGAGACTGACTTTAAAAAAAAAATCGCTCTATAAATCCGTGATTTCTGCCGTGTATGATATCGGAAAAAAACCTGACACAGGAATGTTAAACTGCAGGATTGTAAAATATTATGTCGAACGCTTATTTCTAAAAAAAATATTTGCCATTGCACCATAAATTATGTATCTTTTTGCTCGATATTAATAAAAAAAAAGTAAAAATATATAAAATATATAAAAATAAAAAGTAAAAATATATAGTTTATTGGATAAAATTTATTTAAAAATACTTAACATCTTAAATGTATGATTCATATTTAATGATGCACTTAAAAATATCCGAATTATATTTTATTCATAGAAATTATTACGCGCATAATTTACTCATCAATATTTTAATCATAAATATTGTAGTTTTATCTCTCCTATACAGAAATAGTCAGAGACTTGCATTACTTAATTATTGGCATTATTTTACCGCATTAATTAATCAATCTTAGCTTTCACTTGCCAAAGTCGCTCTGCGATCCGTCTTAGCAGTCGCCATTCCCTAATTGAGCCTTACAAAGGATGTTGTACATCGCAAACAGTTCGAGTTGCCGAGCTCTCGAGCTGCGGATCTCAAATGCAGATCGAAATCGAACGGCCAGAAGAGCAAGTAAATAGATACTATGTTTACGCTAGTCTTGCTAATCCATTAGCCAAATCTTTCCTATAAAAGTAAATCTGAAATCTGATTAAAGAATGTCGATATAGAAATAAAAATTTCGCGATCCGCAATGTATTAAAATTAAAATTTATGAATACCATTTGTACAATTACGTCCATTTGATAATGGCATTTAAAATTGATAATATCTTGATATAAAAAGGCGTAATTTTTGATAATTATCTGGATTGCTATTTAAAGGTAATACAATAAGCAGGTGATTAACATTTTTGGAAAGCATTCAGCACTAATTAGTCGCCGATCATAACGAGGGGGACGCGAGCACGCGCGAGCGGCGATTAGGCGCGCGGCTAATCCGCGCGCTGAACGATCGCCGTCGGCCTGCCGGAGCGTCGCGACGCGGCTCGACGACGCGCACAGACGGCCGTGCGATATTGCGCTAAACCGAGCAATTACCGGCCGTAATCCCGGTAATAGAATTCCAATATGCGTGCCAATTGGACCGAGTCCTCCCGAGTGCGGGCGTGCAGGCGCGAACCGGCAGGTTGAACCTGCACGCCTCGACGAAAACCGTGACACGGTTCGCCCATTAGCCACGGGCCCTCGATTATCCGTGGACTGTCTGAGTGTGCACGCGTGTGCATCCCGTGCAGTATGCGCGTCCCTACGTACGCATATCGCGCGCATATGTACGCGATAGCGGGGTGAGCCGCAGTAAGGGAGTTCCGGAAAGGACACATGGTCCGGGGATCTATCCCTTGGTCCGCCGATCTTTCGGATCACACGTTCGACACGTGATGTGGTCACGGTCACTGTTAGCACAATTCCGAAATTTGCTGACCTGGCGTTCGACGTGATTACTGCACACGTATCGAGTGCGATACGGCAACCACACGGGTGGCATAGATATAGAAGGGAAGGTATAGGAGGGAAGATATCTATTCGGAATCTCGCGGCCAGTGTACAAAGCGAGTATTGAAATCGGTACAATTTCAGCGAGTTCAATTCTCGATGTAGACGCGAAATTCGATGCTGCACATTGTAGAGATGTAAAAATGTAACCACGCGTCAGTCGTCGTGTTTCATTACGTGTGCCTGTATCGTCGAACTCGCGAAAATTACACCAGTCGCAATCGGCGAAACATATTTATGCTTAAACATATGTTTTCTTTCACATAGTATTATCAATTAGGAAAACAATTAACAAAAAGCGCTTTTAAAAATATCTTAGAATAAGAAAAAATATCTAAAAAAATATCTAGATTTTTTTTTTAGATAAAATAATCAGATTTTTATTATACATATAATCTTAAATTATTTCATTAAAAATTTTTGAATTTATTTTTTAAAACAAAATTTTATTTAAGCTTGCGTTATATCGCTGATATCTAAAAAAAAAAAAAAAAAAAAAAAAAAACGCGCACTAGTCGAGATACTATGTGCATTCATGTTTTAATATTGCATAAAACTACTTACATAGTTCTGAAGCTGGGAAAGCACGGAGAACAGGAATGTGGATAGGAGATAGGATCAACACGACGTGGAAACAGCTATTGCGAGCTTCTCGCCCGCGAGGAAGTGAAAAAAGGTGAAGGTGAATGTTACTGCGTCATTGACAGTTGCGTCGAACTTCTGCATTGTGCCGCGAGCGTGGACTTTCCGCTTTTGCGCGTTTATTCGCGATCCGTTGCAGGAATGAACAGCAAACGTGGAATTTCACTCTGAATACACAGAAACAGAACCAATATTACAAACTACATCGTTCAACGATGCGCTCGCACATTGTGCAATCACATAAAACACTAAAATGTACTGGTCCTTCACTTATCCGACGAAATCCAGACCGATCCCTATGGCGTTTTATTGTCAAAAAACGCTCCAGTTTATATATATTCGTATTGTACGTACGCATAAAACAAAATTATTTAAGACTAACATTGATTTTCTGAAGTCATTACATGAGTAATAGATAACGGTTTTATCTTTTCATTACAAAAAGGAAAAGGAAACAATTCAAAATATCATTTTTTTCTTGTTTCGTAAAATTTTCTGAATTTTTCTTGTTTTTCACGAAACTCCTCTGAATGATTTCTTTAACCTTTAAAACATCTAAGACGAGTAAATTACTGATAAAGTACTTTATACGGGAAACTCAAGTTTGGCAAAAATACTGCTCAGTACCGTTTATCTTATCATTGCAGAGACGCGACATCTACCAGCTAAACGAATACAAAACAAAGGACTAAGAGTTTGCGATCAATGTACGGGTTTACGGGTAAAAGTCGAGAACTCCACGAGAGGATATACGAGAACTCGGGCAAGAGGATCCCTTGCCGTTAATTGGACTAGGTCCGATGACGTCGCCACGCGAATTGTCAGCCACAAAATTACCCCGATATCTTTTCGCGTCGTCATTTAAAGCCCGAGAAGTACAATCGGACGTTGCTACACGGATTTTCTTTTCCTTGTACCTCGTCGACGACTCCCGAAGGGAGTCCAATTATCCTGGCGACGAGACCAACGAACGAATTTTTGTCGAGTCGAAAATCGCCACGAGAGACAAAATAAGACGCAAAGAATAATAAAACGTAATACCCCCAGGCGTCCTCTCTTCCGCATTCTCTTTGCAATGGCACAACTCGCGAACGTTGCACGTCTGACGTAAATTATCGATTTTATTGGAGCGCGAGATAAATTTAACCCCGATTCATTGCGCGATTACATTTAATTGCCTCCAATTAAATCGTCGTTCCAATTAAAATCGACGCGAGTGCAGAGGGTTCATTACGATTTATTGGATCGCGGTCCTTCTCTCTGCCCTTTATCTTATACATTCGCATCATAGATTTAGACTTGATAAAAACTTGAACCAAAAAAGTCAATTTATTTTAGACATTTTGCGGTATTCTCTTAGAAAAGTTGCTACCTCATTTCTTTAATTTTCTTTATTTAAATTTGCATAGAAAAATTAGACTAACTCTTTCCAACAGAAGACGTTTTCATGTTCACTGCTTTGAAAGCAATGTTATAACTATTGCAATTAGGACAATTTTGATGTTGCCTTTGTACAGAAAAAGTTGATAATATTTATTTTGAATAATTTGAATATTTAAAATATACTAATCAACATTATATTTCTCAGAACAACATCATATTATCTTGCCAAAAGATCACTATCGTCCCTACAGTAAAAAGCTAACACATTTTTATTCCATACGAAAATACAAAAGCATGTGTTTATCATAAATATGTGTTTAAAGAGAACCAAAAAACAAAAGTTTCTTACGAAGAAATATTCATTTCCATAAAACGCGCGTGGAAGCATTCACTGACTAGTCGGCGGTGAACCGCCACTGTCGTATTGACTCTTGTTTCTTAATAAATAACCAGCAAGGAAGCTTATGGGGTCAGCAGGTCTCTCTTTGGCCAGACAGGATAACGCTTGCAGCAATATCGGCACTACTGTCTGATCTAAATACTGTCTAGTTGGAAGAGATTGTACTTCGACGCGAGGTTTCTTTGCTGGTATGCCAGACAGATCGCCATCCTTATCCATCCCTATTACTTTCTGCAATCAAATAGGACACAAGATTTATAGATCAATGAATATCTGGAAAAAAATATCAGATATATAATGTCGCTTGCATGTATTATATAACTTATATACATAATTCTTCGAAACGTATATTCTTGTTCGTAAAATTATCATTGCTTTCTCGCGGAAATAATCAGCTGGTAGACAGCCGGCGATAAGCGATAAGAATCACGTAAGCGAGAGTCTAACCTAACTTTTGCGTTGTAACGCGCACAATTTTAAAGGCGTCTTGTCTGTCTGACAGATTTGCTCGACGGTAACATAAAGTATAATACAATCACCGTTCGTCAGCTGTATCACGATATTTCTAGGTTATGTGTTCACTTACGTGAGTTGTCTCGGATACGGCATTGGCGACGGGTTGAGCCGGCGTTGACGCTTCTGTCCGTTCCTCAGTCGCGTTTTCTATCGTTAGAAAAGAAGAAAAGAGTGAACGGTTGTTATTAGAACGCGATTTTGGGCGTTGAGTCTGGCCGCGCGATGGCCGGACCGGCCCATGGTTACACGGAAATAGAAAATAAGTGGACACGTACCACCGCCGGACGCCATCGTGTAAACAATCGTCACTGCCGACGGACGTCGAACTATCGCGCCGCGATAACGTTGCCAATGACAAGCCGGTAAAAGCGCGCCGTCGACAAAGTAGCATTTGAAAACCCGCGGCTGTGGATCAGGACCAAAATGGACTGAAAAAAGACACAACTCGTTAGGATTGTACCGTAGATTTAAAAATTATATCTCCATAAATTCACGGTAAACATCAGTTAATAGTAAAATTATATTAATATTATAATTTTCCATTTAATAATATAATGTAATATAACGCATGCTGCACGTAACAGTTATAGTTGTTAAATAGGAAATTATAATATTGATATAATTTTATTATTAATTATATATTTACGGTACTGTTTACGTTTTCTTTATATTGTGTTTACACGAACTTGTTCATGCAGACAATATAATATAAATTATTATAAATTAGAGGATACAATGCGAAAAAAATAATTAAAATTTCAAATTATTTATCTGATTTTATTAGGTGTACAAAAAAGTTCTGAGCTTTTTTTTGTAAAATTCAATCTTTATTCAAAAACAAACAAAAAAATATTAATCAGCGAAATATTCCCCGTTTGCATCAACGACCTTTTGCCATCTTTCGGGTAGTTTGCGAATTCCTTGACGATAGAAGCTCACCGGCTTCGAAGCGATAAAGTCATCAATGCATTTTCGTATCTCTTCAAATCTCACGAAATGTGTATCAGCCAAATGATGCTGCAGCGATCGGAATAGGTAGTAATCGGAAGGCGCTATGTCTGGGCTATACGTCGCGTGCGGGAGAAGTTCTCAGCCTAACGCAAAGATATGGTCCTGAGTCGCTTTCGCATGTGGTCGAGCATTGTCATGAAGCAAGATCACTTTACGACGTCCTTAGTCAGTAAATGGCCTCTTTTCTTCTAATGCATCGCTCAAATTGATCAATTGTTTGGTAGCGGTCTGCCGTGATTGTTTCACCCGGTTGTAACAACTCGTAATACAACACACTTTTCCAATCCCATCAGATACAGAGCAAAACCTTCTTAGCGTGGATATTGGGCTTTGGCGTCGATGTCGAAGGTTGACCAGGGTCAACCCATGATTTTCTACATTTAGGGTTATCATAAAGAATCCACTTTTCATCGCCTATAATGATTTTGTGCAGAAAATCTTTTTTCCGGAACTTTGAAAGCAAAGTGAGTGCAGTGTCACGCCGACGATTTTTGTTGTCTTCGGACAATTCATGCGGAACCCATCTGCCTTCCTTTTGAACCTTTCTCATTGTATGTAAACGTACGGAAATGGTTTGTTGCGTAACGCTGTAAGTCATACTACATGTAAAAGATGGTATCAAAAATTTTACATGTAGTATGACTTACAGCGTTCTCTCCATATGCAGTACAAATCATTGCAGTGGCTTCAGCAGCATTTTTCTTCAGAAACGCGAAGTGGATGGAAAATCGAATATGCTCTTTTGTTATTGCCATCGTGAACACTACTGATTTTTGAGGTTATGTGCATCAAATGCCAAACCGTATGGCATTTTAAAAGGCCAAATGTCAACGCTTTAAAACCGCAAAAAGGCGGGAAGATATATAACATTTAAATTATTATTTCAGTTGTATGAAATCTAAAGCTCAGAACTTTTTTGTACACCTAATAATATACTAATAATGCAAATATAATATTAAAAATTAACAAATTTCAATAAAAATGTATCAAATTTTTATTATATCAAATATTATATTGCTATATGTAATAAAATATATAAAATTTGATCTTTATGAATTGTATTTTCGCAAAAAATTTTATAAAAATATTCTGCAAACATTTTTAATTAGTTAGATTAAATTTCAATTATAATTTATTTAAAAATTATATAATGAAAGTTAACATAAAAGCTATTTATATAGAAGTATTAATACTTATGTTAACCTGTTTTAAAAAAAAAGTTGCAATATTGTTTAGTTTACAAAAAATGAATAATACATAACATCTTTTTTTCTTTTTTAGGAGTATAAAATCAAGTTCTTTAAATCTATTATTTTGATATTCTAAAAATTATGCCTAAATAACAGTAATTAAAAATATTAGAATCAATATAAAATAGAATACTTTTTTGATGATCTATAGATTATTTATTATTTACATAGATTATATATGTTATATGTAGACATGAACTATTTTATTGTATTCATAAATATTTAATTCTGTAATTTACTCTTCTTTCTAATATTATATATTTCCATTTAAATCTAATTATTTCATAATTCATAATAAAGTTAGATTTATAATTAAATATGTAATATTTAATTTTATATAATGTGTTAAACTTGGAAGTGTACAATAATTATTTAATATTTTGTTAATAAATATTCATAATATTATGAAAATGCAAATGTCATAAATTTTATATTACATCAAAATAGTATTTTTTTAGTTATATTACATCAAAATAGATTTTTTAGTGAATAAATTTTTAAATAGTTCCTGCGATCCATAACTGGCTTGATGTAATGTATAGAAAGTTGAAGAATTAAAGTATCTTGATTTTAATATACAATGTATTATTTAATAAATGCATTTATACTCTCGTATATAGATAATCGATGAAAGGTTAGAAAAAAAAAACGAGACAGCGATCGTTTTAAGGTTTATTTATTTAACGCAAAGTTAGACGCTACAACTTTGGTACAAAAACATAAAGTAGTGGCGTTGAGAGGAAACGGTACACCGCGAGCGGATCCTCGAGTCTCCTCGAGCGCGGAGGATGTTACGCGCATCTTCTTTCTTTCTTTTAGTCTCTCCTTTCTTTTCCATTATCAAACGCGTTCCCGCGATTCTTTCACACGTGCGAGGATTGTCAAAAGGACACGAAGGAAACGCTTCAAGTTTGACAGGCGACGGAATGATAAGGGAGGAAGGATACGAGCTCGAAGAACCGCGTTCGCCGTCGTACAAAAAAGAACAGCCAAGATGCTTTCAACGCATATTATCAATCAAGCATACACAAGCGAGCGACGCGCTTCGCAGCGTCTCTTAAAAAAGTAACGTCGAGCCCTGCAAAGAATTACCACGCAGTATACGTCGATCATGAAAAGCGCGACGAGCGAACGTTGGGCTCGGGGGTGTCCGGCAAGAAGGGTATCGAATCGCGAATATACCAATCTTATCGAGAATGCTACTGAGGGCAAAGCAATCGCAAGCACGAGAAGTGAATGAAGTGATAAGCAAACATGGACGTAAATTCTCAGTCTTTAAGTCGTATTACTCAATCGTCGTCAATGCGTTTCAGCTGCGAAAAACATTTAATGTTTAGCCGAAATTCGATTTAACTGATTGTCGCTAAACGTCTCGTTTGTAGCCCCTTTTACCGATCACCCCGGGCCCCGCTTACAACATAAATTTCTATCACCTGTGCGACGTCGCGGACGTCCACATTGCTTAGGACAAAAGATGAGCCGCGATCAAGATAGCACGCGGACATGATCATATCGCTACATACGAATGCATTAATATCGTTATCATCATCAATTGTTATCATCAATATCGGCCTGTGCCGTGGCTTAGCTCTGATTAGATTCGGAAGCGATTCGAAGCGACAAGATTTCGCAGGGGCGAGTTAAGTGAGTAGAACGTGATACTATAAGTCGTAAAGGGTGACTTGGGACGAGATACGGCTACGGTTAATTACGGTAAGAGCGCGATCGTAACATATACACGAGACACGAGGCTTTTTGCGCAGCCTTTTAAAATCACATCGATGAGTAAAAGTGCGTTGGCGCGTCGAGCCGCGGCCAGTTTCAAATGGCAGAGGGTAGGAATTCCTCTGCGAGAGCAGAAGCGGCTCGTGCGGTTGAAGCACCCTTGAAATTTTATTCAAACATCTCGAAAATTCTCTCGGCAGTCTGTGTGTGCGCATTTTCCATTCTAATCTCACTCACGTGAATAACAAGAAACGATGGCAGTGGCAATTTAGGCCATACTAATAGCGGCTCGACTGAAGATAACTTTGGGATTACTTGTTATGTAGTAGTAGTAATATACCAAAAATCTTAATGTCAAACAAGAGTCACCAAACATTTAATCGATAAATTAATTTAATAAATTACATAAAATCTAATAATTAGATGAATTAAATTAACGGTAACGCTAACAAGGAACGATAACACGTAAAATGTTGCATGTTCAACACGATTGCATCCAGAATTAAATATACGGAGTAATTAATGTCGCAACTCGCGTGACAAATGTTTCTCAGGGGTGCTTCTTGGCTTAGCCGCCCAACTGGAAGCCGGCTCGTGCATCGCTTCGGCAAACAAATGCGACACCTAGAAATAGCTACTTACAACGTATGTATATATAGTTAGTGTATACATAATATATATTTATATTTATATTTGTATGTATATATTTAGAAATAGTATCGTGATAAAAACGAACTATGAGACACGGCGTCGTGATCGCGACGTAGCGCGATGTCGGGGCTGGTGATGACACAGGCGAAAAAGTTCGGGAAGCATCCGCTTCGTTCGTTCGTCGAACCAGCAAAAGGTCAATCGTCCGATCGCGGACAGACAAGACAAGACAAGACAGATCACCTTCCAATCCATCGCGTTCTGAAGTTAATCCGTTCCGCTAAACCAAATCCCGACTTCTCGCCTCGTCGCGAAGATCCAACGACGCCTTCTCGCGACCATCCGTCCGACTTACGAGCTATCTACGTTAAACCAGCTTCTTTATTACTCGAATCGCTTACACCTGTAACGATCATCGTCGCGATATCAGTGAATCTTATCGGTACGTCGCAATCGATCGTAGAAGATTAGCACGGGGGGATAATTAGGTGTTTACAGCGGACTAAATATTTATATCATATAGGACGACAGCAAGTGTAGTGTGACGTATATTGCGCGCGTGGCGATGATGTAAACGTTATTGTGGCTGGCCTGCCGTGTATCGAAGCGTTCCCTCGATGGCTTGCCGCGTTGTTCTTCCTACGGACAGTCGATCGGCGTTTTGTATGTGTGTGTGTGTGTGTGTATGTGTACGGGATTTCTCCCCTTTCGAGCGATAGGAATATCTCGAATCGATCGCCTAAACGGATCGCTAGAAGGATAACGACGAAAGACAAAGAAAGCGATGACGTACCCTATAAACTTTGCTCTCCGCGACGTCGAGACTCAAGATCACTGATCATCAAGGGGGGGGGGAGGGAGATAAGGGGAAGGGACACAACCTTCGTTACGAAATTATAAATCGTACAGTATATGTATATATGTAGTATATGTGTACGTATATGTATCTATATATCGTACGCCCGCAGGGAGCGGCAGTGTGGCACAACCATGACTTAAAAAGCGACCAACTAATCTCATGTATACGCATATATGTCGTTTATACGTTTCATTTTTTTTTCCCATTACTCCTGCGACGAATGTAACCTAGGATTATATCCTGGATATATATCAGAAGACCCCCGTTTAAATCCACCGTCGCCGAGAGCACCATCGCGGGCCGCGTCTCTGCCGCAGCTGAGCGTCCGCGAACACGACTTCCGGCTGTGTTCGCCTTCCTACAGGACAGTCTCTTTCGCGGCAGTCTCTCGAGCCTCGAATTCCGCGTATACACGTTCGATGACAGCGCGCGAGAAAATGCAAATTGTCTCTCTGATCATTGAAATATTTTGTCACGGGTTTATTAATAATAAGTTCGTCTCATCAAATATCTTCATTAAATCACGTCATGTTCGGACATGTCATCATCAAGAAGGAAGATGTATCAAATCATTTTCTTCTGTTAGTATGAAAAAATTGACACAATGTAATCGAACGTGCGTGAGGAGTTCTAGGACTCGCAAGAACTTACGAACGAAGCATGACTGACCTCACGAATCGCTGTGCCTCCTTCGCATAAGGGCAGTAAATACAGACAGTCTTGAGTCTGGCCTTCCTCGATGTGCGTAATCGACTGAATTGGTTCGAAAAAATTTATCAAAAACAAGGCAGTTTTTGAGTTTCGGGCCTTCCCCTAGGATCAAATGCAAACGAATGTACCCGAGGAAGTACAAGGAAAGAGCGGAAGGCCGAAGAGCGAGAGAAAGAGAAAAATCACGTGATATGGCGAGGGCGAAGGAGGCGGTCCCATTTCGCGAGGCGGGCTGAAAAATCCTCGTCCGTAATCACGATCTTGAGATGATATCAATACGCGTACACCTTACACGGTAATCGAATCTATCTACTCGCGACGACGTCTCTAATTTCTACCGTAAATCGTTGCAAATTGGACCGACGACAGCACCGGGGGAAGAGTTGGCGTGCGCTTCATTTCCGCGTCTCTCGGCTGCTTTTTTCCTGGCTCTCATTGGCTTTCGAGAGAGGCGGAAGACCACGGAAGATGACGATTTACAGGTTACACTGCCACAGTATCGTAGGGTGTGAGGAGTCCCCCGTGACCGCCGTGGGGGCCGCCGGTTTGCCGGCCGGGAGCTTCGTTTCTGCAACAGGAATTTGCGTTTTCGGCATCCGACATCGACCGGTCGTTTTACCATGTAACTTCAACAATTCCTTTCGCTCGCAGATCTCTTCCGCATGTTTTTTTTTTATTGAACAGCAAATTTTAACGTCTTTATTTTTAACATTAAAAAGAAGCGTTTGTCTTGTTTGATGTATTAATATTAGCAATTGCCGTTAAAAGAAGAGATCCGTATGCGAAACATGCGCTATAACAACTACATCAACTATGACGGCAATGATATTAATAATGTTATGAGGAAAACAAAATATAACAATGACGATCGTAAACATATCAATTATTAATAATGTAAGCAGTTCGAAAAACAAATTTAATAGTAGTGATAAAGCAAGCTGCGGTGAAAATACGAATACAATAGCATCATATCTCTATCGCACATTCTAGCTTCGAATTAATTACACAACTACACGTTGCACAAAGCATTATTCATCAAAGCTACATGCGAGCACATGTAAAGCATTATCGATACGTGGAGATTGAGGATTTGTCATGTCCGAAAGCAATATTTTGAAAAATCGTCTACTCTGTTCGTCGCAAAACAAATCGGGTAGCCGAACTTCAATGGGATGATAAAAATCATTAGAAAATGGTATGACGCATCTCAAAAGCTCTTGACATGACTTTAACGTTTGTACACCCTGAACTTGATTATGTTTAACGAACTTACGGCTTCCTGCGTAATTAGTCATGAAACAAGAAAAGATCAGTCGTCCGTTAAATAGTTAATAGTTAAATATTCGAGGCTCTTCGGTCGCTAGTGAACCACCGTGCACTCGATCGTTGTCAATCGATAATTCAATCGCGCACGAATACCAGAGTATTCGAACGAAGGCGAATATAGTGAAGAAGCGAATTGGGATTAATCGATGGCGTGATTCTTTAAAGAAAAACGCGTAGAGACCAATCAGATCGCGGTCGACGCCGCGATGAACGATTGTAAAACATCGCTCAATTCAGAAAAATATCCGCGGGATATTTTACCGCGGTATGATATCGGCAATTACAGCTCTCGTGCGAAAATGAAATCGCTCGAGACACAGCGGCAGGAACGGTGTAACGCCATTAAACCGTTCACCGTTAACCAAACTCACTCGCGCTCTACTGACCTCTCTATGAGTTTACGCATCTCCTCGGTGGTCATGCCGTCCTTGCCGCGAGCATTCACTGAAATAGAAAAACACACGGCACGATTGACACAACGATTAAACTACTACGACAACACGTAACATGCAATTTGTGGAAACTATATAAATGATTAGGATTAAAAAAGACAAAAAAAAAAGAAAGAAAAACACATAATTCGCGGTGAGTCTTCTTCATTCGCGACTCGCCCGCCATGCGATATGTCCGCATAATGAGCCGTCGTACGCCTAATAATGCTTAGTGCATATGAAACGAGCATCAATAGTAGAGCTGAATTAGAGCGAGATCGTTCCTCGAGAGGGAGCACGTTATCGGACTGGTAAGATTCAAATGGGAAAGGCGAAGCTTATGTCTTCCCCATCGAATCAAATCGAGCCCCAGTTTCATGGTCTCCCCCTTGCTCGTTCTCCGAGCTGTCGCGAATCTTTCTACTGACCGCCGTAGTTGCGGTTGACAAGCTGATCGCGATCACACTCGGCCTCGCTGATCTCGTTGCTCTCCTTGCTGTCATTGAAGCTAGAGTTATTCTGATCTTGGTGGTTCCTCGGTGGCGGTGGTGGCGGTTCCGGCGATCCAGAGATGGGAATGTTGCGAGCCGAGCCTACACTACGACGTCCGACTGATCCGCGAGATCCATAGTGATCGTAAGGTGCGCCATATTGTCCGTATTGTGATCCATATTGGTCTTCTTCGGGAGCGCAATTAGCCGGATCGTCGTATTCGGGCGAGAAGACGTTATGCGTGCCGCTGCCACCTCCTTGAGATGGTACTCGAGAATAGCGACCATTTTGACGAGGCTATGGAAAAAATTGATTACAATTCCAGCGATAGTTATCGATAGTTGCAAAGTTAATTTAAACAATTTAAAATCATTAGCTTTTACAAATATTATGAATTTTTTTTATATTTGTAACGCAATTCGAATATATATTGCTTAAACTCGCAAAAAGATGTAAAGTACCATAGATTGAGATCCAGAACGGCTATGAGCAGAAGCATTAGTCGGATGTCCTACAGGTGGTCCCATAGTACCAGAATGGCCATTTCCTGGGTGAGGGAAGGTCTGGAATTGCATAGCTTTGCTCGGATCCATTTCCTCGCGGAATCCCAGTAGATGGAAAGTAGCATAGGGGCAAATCTCATCTTCCATACCTAGAAACGGATAATCAACCAGGGTAGACTCTGTCGCTATAGGCGGAAAATCTACGAGACATGATTTATTGGACGATAAAAAATGCTTTAAAGATTGCTTCACGCGTGTAAAGTTTTTTTATAACAATCTCTAAATTTAGCATGATCGAGAATAAAGTTGAGAAAAATTATTTATAAGCAATCTTTTTTATTTCTTGATTTAACATGCGTTTTCTATTCAAATTTAAACGAGCAAAGAACTTTCTTTTACTCACTTTAACGTTTCTTCTTTCCTCGATTCTCATTCTATGTTAAATCATTAAATTTGATTTGATCATGCTTATATTAAAAATATATTTAAATAAACTTAAGTTAACGCTCAATCATCTTATCGATTAATTATTAGTAATCTTTATTATACACAAAATAATACTACATTCAATTAATTAGTCGATTGAATTTTATGTTTAAAAATTTTCAATTATCTTATTTATTTTAAAAACCTAAATCAATATGACGATAACGGGCATAAAAGATTTCCTTCATAGAAAAGACGATGAGTAAGTGAATGAAATAATTCCTTCCTATGTTGTTCGTGTTATTTGTCGGCGTGCGGAAGAGCGCAGGCATGCGAAAACGTGCAAACACTGAGAAACGAGACGTGCCGTTAAGGTGATAAGATTCACGTAACGAAGGGGGACTTACGAAGACCGGCTGGGACGAGCCAGCGACATCGCCGGCTCCGGCCTGCGATTATCAGTCTTGTAGGGCGATCGGACAATGCCGCAAATGCCCTCTTAACCAAAATTGCTATTACCAACCTCTGTGCGAAAGACCATCTGCGCTGCCCATACGTGGTGGCGGTGGGCATCTCCTGTTGGGCGCGTAGTGACTCAATTCCTCATACATGTGTCGTCTCGGATCCCACGTCGAGTGACTCCTTAACGAGCCAGTTCCACCTATCGAACACATACTACAAAGGTCGTACGACACGCTGGTGCCTATCAAGATTCGTCACCGCCAACTAACCACCCTGTTCTTTTTAGAAAATTTAAATTTACTTTTGGGAGACGTTCTTTTTAATTTTAAGACCGTCATAATTAATATGCGAATTAGTACAGTTGATACTCGTTAGACACCAACGGCGTGGTAAGCGCAAACAGTAGGAACAAACGTTATATTTCCGCTGGAGGGACATAGATCTCGGTAACAAATATCAGAACATTTCGAAGCGTGGCGAACGAAAAAAGAAACTGGCAATGTATGATTGTGTGTATGGGTTTTGTCTGGTCTGGAGATCTGTTTGACTTCATTAGGAGCCTAACGTTGTATGTGCAAATCTCGATGTGTATCCCTTGAGAAAAGATGAAAGAAGGAACTATCGTGCCGATGCGACAACAACTAGACAAGTAGTAGTTGAAATTGGTCTAAAAGGTAAGTGTTGGCAGTTGTGGCTTACTTATAACTGTACCTCGCTTGATACGATCGCAGGTGTTGTAATTCGAGCCGGGTACAGGTGGAAGCTTGCGATTCGGTGGTGCAATATATCCCAGTTCGTCGCGAAGATCAGATCTGCGTTTGTCCAGGGTAGCGCCGCCAACTCCGGTTTGTTGATAGACTACGTCATCTAAAATAAGGGCATTTAATTGAATAAATGTGAATGCGCATACGTCTCAATATAATCGATGTATTATATTGATTATGTATGCCATCACCCACGCTTGTGAAATAAAAGGAAAACCTAGGAAGAGAATTATGAAGTTAGAATGTTTAAGAGATTTTCAAGACTAGGGTGGTCGACGCGTGGATTGATCGTCAGAAAATTATTGTGATGTACAGTATTGTAAAAAATACAATATGTTACGATAGTTTACTAAAAAGAAAAATTGATTTTTTCTTGATATGTTTTTACTTACTTTATCTAATTAATTAAGATTAAGAAAAAATCACTATATTTCATTTCCCGACGAACTTCCACCGTCTTTATGCGACTTAACAAGTAAAAGTAATTAAAAAAAATTTGTATACATTGTCCCTCGTAATATTTCTCGTCGGCTGAAGAGATACCTCGCAGCCGTGTTTGTTCCGGGCCTCGAGTTCTTCTCGAGAGTGCCACGCAAATGACAACTATTCCTACTATTATGACAACAATCGTTGCGCCGACCGGTACTACCACGTTTACGTCGAGCCAATTGGGTAACCACGGGAAATACCGTCTCACATCCCCGCTGTTGTCATTGCCGCCGTTACGTACGGGAGGTGCGATCGTGCCTGTTCAAAGAGAGAAATGGACGTATGATGATTAAAACAGATCTCTTTACCTTTATCGCTACCGTGGCCCTTTCCCCTGAGAACGCAGATCACGATGACGGCAACGATTATAACAAGTATGGCTGCTACCACAGGCACGACCAGATTTAAGTTAGCCATGAAAATTTTCATCGGGTCTTCGTCGTTGCCACCACCGTTCACGTCCGGTAGCTCGCGGGCCGGTGCAATGGTGCCTGGAACAGAAAACGTTTTGGCGACCGTTCAATCCAGTCACCATTGGCACCGGCTACGAGGCGCCGCTGCGCGTCAAAGCACCCACACTTACCGCCAGTCACTGTCAAAGTCGCAAATTCGTATTCGGCTACGGCAAAACCGGCATTATTATGAGCCGTAACACGCAAATGATACCAACTAGCGGGATCCAGATCCAGTACTACAAAATTAGCGCCTGGCTTTACGTTGTTGGAGACCTGATTCCATTCCTGTTGCATTCTGAAAAATGTGAAGCACGTGCCTTTAACTATCAATTCGATTGATCGACCGGATGTTCGTCATTATCTTTTCATCTTACTTCTTCTTATGTTCAACAACGAAGTACAACATAGGACAGCCACCATCAGACCAGGCACTCAGGTGCAATGAGATGCTATTCGTGGATACTTCGATAAATCTCTGCGCTTCCGGAATGATCGGTTTGGAGCCTTTTGTGCGCGTATTCAAAATGTCCGAAGCATCGCCTATTCCAATTCTGCAAAAAATTCATTCATTCTCTGTATAAATTCATTTTATTACAAAAACTATCTTATTATTCCGAATAAAATTACCCGTTGTAAGCTGTGACATAGATCTGATATCGAGAGCCGCACCACAGATTTTCGAGAGTATATTTCTGTGCCGTGGAACTAATCTGAACAGTTTCCCAATCACCGAATTCGGGTTTGTAGTGAATCGTATAACCATGAATCGGTGCATTATCGGTGGGATGAGGACGTAACTTCATTGTCAAGGAATTGGTAGTAGTAGCGGTAAGAGTGACTTGAGGCGAGTGTGGGGGAGCTGAAAAAAATATAACTTAATCTTAGTATAAACGATAATTAAAATTATTTAATAAAATATATAGGTTTAATATTTACGTACCATGTACAACCAGCTGATGAGTCACAGTGTCATGTCCAAAAGAATTTTCTACGTAACAAGAATATTCTCCTGCGTCCGCACGGTCAACTTCTTTGATGAATAACGATCCCTCGGGTAATTGTCTCAATCGATCGCTTGGTTGAAGAATAGCACCTCGTACTTTCCATGTTACTTCCGGTGTAGGTACGCCGACAGTGAGACAAGGTAGCTTGACGTCCTCTTTGTATGTAGCGGTGAACTTGTCATCGAATGATGCGATCTTAGCTGGTACTGTAAGTATGTAATAAAATATAAAACTTAGAAACATTCTTTGATTTCTAAGAATAAGAAATCTATTAAAGCAATTCGATTTAACTTAATTCACTTAAAATGCAAACTTTTCGTAAATTAAAAAATAAAAAATTTTACCTCGAACGCTTGGCCCCAAAGTTACGATCTTAGAAGCTTCCCCTTCGCCGATGTTTGTGCTAGCAGTTACCCAAAATTCATATCTAAGTTGCTTGTCTAATCCAGACGCTTCATGAGTTAATTGATTCGGCGCTACTTTTTGACTTGTTGGTTCTTCTGCATTATCTGCTTTAGT